>NW_004949192.1:1196653-1202028 GCF_000317375.1 Microtus ochrogaster
TGCATATAAACAAATAAAAAAACAAATCACAAAGGCACAGAAATGAAATGTATTTGACAATGCAAAGACACAATCAAAAAACTCCATACAGGAATGGAGGCTTCCATATATACAGCTAGAATCTATGCAAAAAAAGCTGCAAGCTTGTTAAAACAACCCATGATAATTAGGCATGTTTGTCTGCTGTTAACTGGAGGCAAAAGACAGGGTAACTTGCATTTTATCCTATGTTTCCTTTAAATATTTCTGCTTCTTTTTACAGCACACAGGGAGGAGGGAGACAAAGATGAATCATCAGCTCTGGATAAGATCTCCAAGTTAAATGCAGGCCTGTGCTTTCCAATCTTTGGTTTGAGATCTCTCTCCTTATTGGTTCCTAGATGACATAAAAAGGTCTGCACTAAAGGATTTTTCCAGCCGGGCTCCTGGTTAAAGTCCAGTTTTTAGCTGGAATTTAATCAGGAGACTGACTATAAACAAAGTCAGGGAAGAAAATCTGGTCCAAAGACCTGCAGGAGACAAGAGCAATAGAAACCTAGGAAAAGCAAGGAATTCGTGAGATTTTCCATGTTCCTGCTTAGAGTTGTCTCTTCCTGTTTGCAGTGCAGGAAGTGTGCTGGAGTTTCTGAAGCCAAAACTTCAGCCTTCGTTTCTGTGATTCCTTGGTTAGCCTTTGATTATTCATTTTCTGTAATCAAAATTTATTTGGGAGTCAATACCTGACAGAAAGAGGAGATGTACTGATCATATACACCACTGGAGGACCCACTATGATAATTGATATGATGGGGAATAGCTTCTGGCATCTCAGGTTCTGAAAATTTCCAGTAGCAGATTCCCCAATCAGTGTGTTTAGAGAATCTGACATGGCATTTCTTAATGAGATACCAGTAAGCTGCAATTGGCAGCAAAGAATCACAATCAGCCAACCTCAGGCAGAAGTGGAGGATTTCAGGTAGATAGGCAGGATATAGAGCCAAAAAGTGGGATATATGATCAACTCCCAGTTACCTCACAGTGGTTTTCCCTTTTAATAACTATATTCTGCCCCAAAGTAAACTGCATGTTTTTCCTGTCATCTACTAGTATCATTTTATGCATAGCCTGTCCTTACTAGTAAGGCTCTGTCTACATTCCAATTTTCAGCTGGTAAATCCCTATAACCAAAACCTGAATGAATAGCGTTAGGATACCATCAATGTTGGACTATTACCTATCAGCCTTTATACACGTGTGTCACCAGAGATAATACCCTCGAATGTTAAAAATATGTGTCCTGGATGTGTGAGGGAATGAGTTGTGAGAAAAAATATATACATTACTTTGGTCACTTGGAAACATAGTATACAATAATCAGATATTTAAGAAAGACTAAAATATTTTCTGGATATTTATACTGGCATAGAAAATTATGGTTTAGCCCAGATTTCCTGGAACAGTATATTTAGACAGTTGAGATTCTTTTGGAAGATCTAACTGACTGATTATGGTGCAAAATCTGTCTATAATGTGAACATGCAATGCTGAAGAGATAAGAGAAAGGACAAGAAAGTGAAGGGAGTGGTGAAACTGAGTTACTAGAGAGCAATGAACCTCATTGAAAGGAACCTCATTCATAGCAGCAAAATTATTGAAAGAAAGACAACTTTCGTGTTGATGCTATTATAACATGATCTAAAGACTGCTAGGAGTTCATTGAATGAATCCATCATAAATCACTCTTGGAGAAGACAAGTTTATGCCTTGTATGGGTAAATATCTATTGCAACTTTTCACTATGCTGTCAACTTTACCGTGAACAGTCAAGGAATAACCACATACCTTATTCCATTGTATGAAACAACCAAGAGATGAAGAAATGAGGATTTGTACAATTAGAACCGAGGTAGAAAACAGGTAGATATTCAAGAAGTAGAGGCCTAAAGTCATTCATGGTATGGATTGAGTATTTAAAGGTGGAGAAGGTAGTAATATTTTCATAGCTCATCTGGATAGATATGTTCATGGCATAGCTGTAGACATTCTCAAGGTTACTCTCAGTACTAAGATAATAATTATGCCTAAGATTTACAAAAGTCAAACTACACAGAAAAGTCTATAAGTAAGCTAAGGGATCTAAGCCTGATGTGAAAATGTAATTAAAGAAGAGGAGAACAGTCAGATCTAAATCTCTAAATTCATGCAATGGAGGGGGAAATAAGGAGTTCCATTGATGAGATCTAGGTGATGGAAGTTGTCATTCTCAGGGAAAATTAATGTGGATTTTGCATCTGGTTTCTTATTTCTGTATTTTACATTTATGCCATTAAAATGACATTTATATATATTTATTTGGTCATTCATTCATTTATTCATTTATGTAAATTTTGTTTCAAAACTTTCATATCACATAGATGCCAGAAATGCATGACATATCCCTCTACAATAAGGCCAACAAGTCCCCCTGTATTAAGGCAGAGTAAGGCAATCCAGTATGGGGAGCAGGTTACAGAGCACCATCCCAACAGCATGGACAGACACTTCTCCCATTGTCAGGGGTGACACAAGTAGATCAACCCTCACAAGTGAAATTAAATGAGAGGCATTCAAGTGTGTTTTAAGAATTAATTGTGGAAATTTTATTCACAAAATGTACAAAGAATCATTGAGGATTTTATAGTAGAGAATGACAGAAATGGAATTCAACAAGGTAATTAGCAAAGTTTACAAAAAGATTTTGCCTGTAAATGATATAGTGTACATAAAGTAAAAAAAAAAAAAACTTATTATTTTTGAGGCTCCAACTATGTAAATAATGAAGGATATTTATAGGACGCCTTATATTTCAATAGCTGTTGGCCACATAGGTCTTTTTGTTTTGTTTTGTTTTTTATTTTTTCATTCAAAAACTTACACTTCCTCCCCTCCTCCCATTCCTCTTCTCTCCCCCCTTCCTCCTTAAGAGAGGGCAGGGTACCATGCCCTGTGGGAAGTCCAAAGCCCTCCCCCCTCCATCCAGGCCTAGGATGGTGCGCATCCAAGTAGACTAGGGTCCCAAAAAGCCAATACACGCAGTAGAAACAGGTCCCAGTGCCTTTATCGATAGCTTCTCAGTCTGCCCCCATTGTCAGCCACATTCAGAAAGTCCTGTTTGATCACATGCTCATTCAGTCCTGGTCTAGCTGGATTTGGTTAGCTCCCATTAGATCAGTCACACTGCCTTAGTGGATGGACCAACCCCTCGACGTCCTTGCTCATCTTCTCCCTCTTTCTGCTCTTCAACTGGCCCTTGGAAGCTCAGTTCATTGCTCTGATGAGGGTCTCTGTCTCTATCTCCATCCTTCACTGGATGAAGATTCGATCATGACGTTTGAGATAATCATCAGTGTGATAGTGGGGCAAGGGCAGTTCAGGCACCCTCTCCTCTGCTGCCTAAGAACCAAGCTGGGAACATCCTCATGGACAACTGGGAACCCCTCTAGAGCCATGTCTCTTGCCAACCCTCAAATGGCTCCCTTAATCTAAATATCTTCTTTCCTGCTCCTATATCCGCTCTTCCTCCATCTCTACTCTCCCACTGCCCCAAACAGAATAGTCATTGCCAAACTCTTTTTATGAAGTTACAGTTACCCTCATACCAAAACCACACAAAGACTCCACCAAGAAAGAGAATTACAATCCAATCTCACTCATGAACATCAATGCAAAAATTCTCAATAAAATACTGGCAAACCGAATCCAAGAACACATAAAAAAGTATCTATTATGATCAAGTAGGCTTCATCCCAGAGATGCAGGGCTGGTTCAACATACGAAAATCTATCAATGTAATCCATCATGTAAATAAGCTCAAAGAAAAACAAAACACATGATCATTTCATTAGATGCTGAAAAAGCATTTGACAAAATTTAACACTCTTTTATGGTAAAGGTCTTGGAGAGGTTAGGAATTCAAAGATCATATCTAAATATAATAAAAGCAATATACAACACGCCAACAGCTAATATCAAATTAAATGGAAAGAAACTCAAAGCCATTCCACTAAAATCAGGAATAAGACAAGGCTGACCACTCTCACTATATCTCTTCAACATAGTGCTTGAAATTCTAGCAATAGCAATAAGACAACATAAGGAGATCAAGGGGATTCAAGTTGGAAAGGAAGAAGTCAAACTTTCGTTATTTGTAGAAGATATGATAATGTATATCAGTGACCCCAAAATGTCTACCAAAGAACACCTACAGCTGATAAATACTTTCAGTGAAGTGGCAGGATAAAAAATCAAACAAAAAAAAAAAAAAAAGAACAGTAGCCCTTCTATACACAAAGGATAGAGAAGCAGAGAGGAAAATCAGAGAAACCACATAGGTCTTACAAACCTCTAAAGCTATAAAGAGTGCTGTGATATTGATAATTGCATTATAGGATGAAATGAACAATGATAACAAAGTTGATTTATTTTTATGATATAATTGGATAACTGAAAACAATAATCCTAGAAATTGACTGAAATAATCCCCTCCTTGCTCTAGACCCTATAGTCCAATAGGAAATGAAGATTAATTTTTGAACATTAGTCACCATATCATAATCATTATTTGTGGAGCTTCCATGATTTACAACAATTAATGTTTTGCAAAGAAGCAAAATTCCTATTGGATTAAACATCTACTAGATTAAAGCAAAAAATATATTTTGTAGAACATCATGACAAAGTAGTCCCTCATTATTTCAGGATTGAATATAATAAAGGATTCTTTATTTAGGGGTCGACTCATGGATCAACAGTCTTCTGTATGAGCAGGGAACAGGAACTGAATCCAGCAGTCAAGAGGAAGAAAAAACACGTTTCTCCATCTGTTTTTATACTACCCCAAGACCATGCCTAAGTGGCCCATCATCTCAAAGCCATTGTCTTAAGGAGTTCCCAGAGCACCTCGCCCTTTTGTTTAAATAAGAAAGTTTTAAACCCATTGTAAAACTATATACAATAAGAACAGACACCAAGCATAAAAAATAGAGTTACACCCATCATAAACAATATCAAACAAGAAATATATCCTAAATGTTTCAATAAATATCCTATCCTAAGGAGCCTAAGTCTTATATTGGAAATAGCTTGGCCAAGTCATGAAAGGAATATGACTATGATTACCTAGTGTTCAACCCCATTGAAAACCTGAGAGGAAAATAATATTACTTTTGTAAATAGTAAGTTTTGTAAATAGTAAGTGCAATCTAGTAACATCCAAAATGTGCAATAAATGACAGAGACAAATGGATAAATAGGTAATCACCCAAAGTCTCACTTTTAGCATTGGAGCAAACAGCATTTCCTAAGACCTAGAGTCACTGACAGACCACTTTCAGAGGCAGGAAAAATTTTAAAACCAC
>NW_004949192.1:1206650-1215603 GCF_000317375.1 Microtus ochrogaster
TGTGGGCTACTAAATTACAGTTGGGTCTATTTGGAAGAGGGTTTCAAATCTACATTTCTTTCTACAATCCACACATTTTATTATACAACACTTTAATCAACTTAAATATATTATATATTATAATTCAACTATATGAAAAAATATAATTGCAGCTTCTTGCTTGCTCAACATGTCACATTTTGCCAGTTTTTTTCGACTGTTAACTAGAGGCAAAACTGAAGGTAAAATGCATTTCATCCTGTGTTCCCCTGTCATTTGCTCTGCTTTTTTTCCTAGCACACAAAAGGAGGGAGACACAGATGATTCATCAGCTCTGGATGAGATCACCATGTTAAATGCAGTCCTGTACTTCCCGGTCCTCGGTTTGAGAGCTCTCTCCTTATTGGTTCCTAGATGGCATAAAAAGGACTGATCTGAGGGATTTTGCCAGTGGGGCTTTGACTAAAGTCCTGCTCAAAGCTGGACTTTAGTCAAAGCCTCACTGTAAACAAGCCCAGATGAGAAAATGTGTCCCAGAGACCTGCAGGAGACAGAAACAATAGGAAAAGCAAGATATTTGTGAGAAGAGTCACCCGTTTCTGTTTGCAGCGCAGGAAATGTGCTCAGAGTCTGAAGCCATTGATTCAGCCGTAAAATCTGTGATTCCTAGGTGAGCCTTGGGTTCTGTATTTTCTGAAATGAAGATTTTCCTAGAAAGTCTATACTTGACAATAACCAGAATGTACCGATCTTATGTACTTTTGGAGTCTCCACTAAGATAATTGCTTTTTCGGCAAATAGCCTCAGGCACCTGGGATCCTGAAAATTTCAAGTGTCTGATTCCCCAATCAGTGTGTTAGGGACTCTGACATGGCATTTCTGAATATGATACCAGTAAGCTGCAATCGGCAGCACATTATCACAAACAGCCATCAGCAGGGCGAAATGGAAATTTTCAGGTAGATAGGCAGGATACAAACCCAAGAAGTCTGATATGTGATCACCTCCTAGTTAACTCACAATGATTTCCCCTTTTGATAACTGGATTCTGGTCCTAGGTAAACAACATTTTTCCTGTATCTACTTTCACTTTCATTTTTTTCTGCTGGAGCAAACATTGAGATGGGAGGGAGAAATGAGTCAGCAGCACTGATGCGGATCTCCAAGGTAACCTCGGGCTCTGTTCCTATTGGTGGAAATGAGATCACGCTCTGCCTTGTTCCGGGGAAAATTTGAATGTACACACTCCTTCAGTCAGAGGCAAGGAGAGATAATAATATTGTCAGCCTCTGGGAATATGCCAGCTCTCGGCTGCAAATGATTATACCGGAAATCTGAACGTACATTGGCCCAGACACGGCAGACTGCTCTTGACATCTATATGAGAAAAAGCCCAGGGAAATTAGCAGTCAGGTATATTCCCAGTATTACAGATCGGAGCCACCTGTTATAGACTGTGCATCATGTCCATCCCTGCTTCTGAACCCTCTCCTTCTCTTTAAATGTGGCACCACTGACTCAGTTTTGAAACGCTGTAGTATCTGTAAGGAAATAATTCACTTTATGTTTTAGTATCTGACAGTGTTAAGGGAAGTCATGCCCCTTCCTCTTTTCACCGAGTTTCATTGAAGCTTTTTTTTTGTGAAACTTATAATCATTGAAAATATTATGCATTAATATATGAAAGCACTTCTGTATCTGTCACCAAAAACTCTGAATTAGAACAAGTTATAGAAGAGGAAACCTACTTCTTAGCATCCTAATGCATTTTAGGTTCTCACAGTCTCAAATTTATTGTTTTGGTTAAAATAGTCTTTGTGTTTTTGCACATAAATACTCATATACATGATACTTTCATACTTTATGCCCATTCCTAATTAGGAAATCAGACAGCATGACATTTTCTGGAAATTTATTTATTTATTACTTATTGATGATGGCAGCTAGGTATTACATACTTCCCTTGAAAATAATCAACACAATCGATTTCTTTTGTGTGTGTGTCTTTTTTTTTTATATGCCTTGACAAAGTTCAGATCTTAGCTTGTACATTCATCTCAGACTCTAAATGTGTATATCTGCTAGTAATGTTGAGAGTGGAAAACATTGGTACTTTGGAATCAAGAGCCTCCATTTCAATCTGTCACAATATTTCTGCCATCTTTAAAGTATAGATGTATGAAAATTCCAAGTAGGTTTTAAAGACATGAAACACAGTAACACAGGACCACAGAGGCTCTTCGTTGCTATAGAAAGACCTTCCCTGCACATCATTATGTCGTTTTCGATCTACTGCCAAAGGAAAATCTCTGATGAGGGTCAAATGATGCTCAGATACATGAGCATATCAATATTTCATTAGAGTCTGGGAGAATAAAATATATTATTTTTCTGTAAGTCTGTCATCATTGTATGCTTAGGTTCCTAGCCATTAAGGCTGTTTGAGTTAAGCCTTTCATAATAGAGTCTGAATAACAATATTTACTTGATTTCTCTCTTGACTTTTGGCCATTATAAAAAAAAATACATGTTAAAACATCTTACTATTTTCTCTTTTATATGAAGCTAATGAGAGTGAAGAATTTTGGTCATGCTTATTTTAGGAATAATTGTAATCATAGCACAAGTATGTAATCCCATTTAAATTACTAATAATAGGCTATGTATTAACATTTATATGATGATGAACGTATGTAGGAACTTCCAAAACAGGTTCTTTCCACCGTATTGGCAGTTGTAAGCATATTTTTGAAATGGTCTGTGAATCTCCAGTTTTGCACTTATAGTCATGACTTTGACCAATAAACAAATGAAATCACACACTGGTTGGATCTGATATCCCTCATAGAATAAGAAATTCAATTTTACAATCTCTCTCCTAATATACTATGAAGCATCTCAATTACTTTCTAATATTTATATGTTTGTGTATGTGTGCATGTATGAGATTGACTATGCAAAATAATATGCATACATACTTATGCATGTATTTGCATACTTCCTTAATGTATTTTAGAATTTCATACATGAGTACTGTATTTATGTTATTTCACTCTCATTTCTGCTCCCTCCTTTAAAACAATATCTATAGTAAAAGTATCAAAATAAATCTTACTACATAATAAAATTTGCCCTGGCCCAAGGATATCAACGGACACCCTAGAGGGGCAATGAGAATTGGATGGGCAAGAGACACAAGAGTTGGAGACAAGATAGGAATCTGATCAAGTCTTATTTATACAATGGAATAATCCAGGTAAATATAGGGTAAGGGAAAGAGGGAAATTCTTCTTGCGTACATAGGTAACTAGGCAACTTATTGGCAACCTAACCATGATCTAATGGCCAGGCAGAAAGTTCTTAACTTAAACATGCAGAAAATTCAGAATGTTCAGAACGTGGGAACAAAGGAGAAAGAATTCCTTGCAGAGTTAGTATTTGACAGATCAGAACAGCATGAGAAGCCAAGTGAAACAGGGTGAGAGAAACTGATTCAGGGAGCAGTAAGTCTCCCACAGGTTCCCCTTTTTATTTTTTATTAATTTTTAGAAAGTCAAAAGTCACTGGGGGGTGTCCTTGTATTAGGTTGTGGGGAGCTCCTGTAGTCCCACCCTTACTCATCATAGGAAGACAGAACTGCTTTTGGTTCTGTTCCTGTCTTAGGTGGCATGCTTAACATAGGTATACACCTTCCCGTTACCCATCTCTGTTTTTTTTTTTTTTCGAGACAGGGTTTCTCTGTGGCTTTGGAGCCTGTCCTGGAACTAGCTCTGTAGACCAGGCTGGTCTCGAACTCACAGAGATCCGCCTGCCTCTGCCTCCCGAGTGCTGGGATTAAAGGCGTGCGCCACCATCGCCCGGCTACCCATCTCTGGTTAACCATCCCATCACACCAAGTTTAAAGACACTTTTAGGGGTACCTCAGGTTGCATGATCTTACTAGCTAAACATTACGGTATTTTTTTTACTGTTGGTCATATCTAATTATTATAATGGACCTGTACAGTTTTCATTTTTCCTGTATAATTTACACATTAGTTGTCTCATACACCTGTTGATATGCAAATACCATCAGATTAAAAAAATATATATCCTAGCTAAAGAAAAATTAATAAGCCAAGCAAGGATGCTAACAAGGGAAGAAGTTAGGGGGCATGTTGCTAATGACTCCATGGCAAAATAAAGCTTCTAGTAGGTTTTTGGATATTTGCCAAATTAATGAAAGAAAGCAATGAAAGAAACCAAAAGTATATTAAAGCAAAGCACTTCCAAAAACTATACCTGGTGATGTATGATGAGCTGTATGCATGTCAGAATCTGTATCCAGGGTACAATTCTGACAGAACATTTGAGAAATTTCCAGAGAAAGTATGATTTCATCTATACTTGGTCTTCCAAGCAACTGTTTCGCAACCTTGTCTCATCTGTCCCAGCAGGACCCTATACTGTAAGTCAATTCTGGGTCACCAGAACTTCTTCCTTTCCCATTTTTATTTGAAGCCAAAAGATGTTTTAACCATAAATATGTATTTTTTCATTTGGACAAATAAAAATTGATATATAATCTAGAATAAAAGAAGCTTAAAATGATTACAATAAGCATATAACTGTAGGTATGAAGAATACTTTGTAAAAATCCCTTAGAATCTAATCCTGTCAATTTGTGCAATTTTGGAGGCAGCTGAATCAGAAAATGATTTAAAAACGTAAATCCTATATTATCATGAAAGTGATCAATGCGAAATTGAGCAGAGACATTGTCCCAAAGATAAGCTTGTATAACCATCCAATCATGTAAAGAATCATTATAAACTAAATCAGTAACACAAAAAGTGATTGAATTTCAATCACAACACAAGGTAATTTTTTATTGTAAAGATAGATATTTCTTTCCCTAACATCCCACAGTTTTCTTAAGTACATCAATCTCTGTCTGAAGCCGAGTGTTTGAGTTTTCTCTATCCAGAGTTCATGAGAGTCTTTATGTTATTGCTCTACGAAGTGTTTTGTCTGCCAGAACATATGTAAAGCAATACCAGCCACAGGAGCAGTAGCAACAACAGCAATAAGATTAAAAGTTACAGCTCTTACTATACCTAATATGTGCTTTGTTCTTTTCAATATCTTTTTGAAGATTTCTACAACAATGTGATCTAGAGGATTTTTAGCCCCAAAACAACCCAAGTGACATGCAGCCAAATATGTGTATGCTTTGTAATATCATAAATGATTGATATGAGGATTAAACTTAACAGAAGAACTAAAACTTAAATACAATTGACAATCATAACAATTCTAGTCGTAAAATTAATTATTCCAACTAAAAACACATGTGGTAGTGACACACAAGCAATAACATTAGTACTTTTAAGCAAGGTAAATTTATAAGTAGAAGCAGATAGTGCTGTTGCAATAAATGAATAATTAAAAAGCTAAACAAGTTTTAAGGCAGCCATGATCTTCCAAATATGCATCTGAATTGCAATAGAGGCTGTGAGTTAGGTGATGCGATTATCACTACTTCCCCCATCTCCCCATGCCAGAAGATGGCTTCCAGTTATAGTTTCATTCTCAGCCAAATTAATTCTGGTAACATTAAGCAAATCACAAGTGGTAATATTTCATTCAGAACTAGTGTTAATAAATTGACTATACGGGCCCTAATTGATCCATTTATTTGGAATTATTTTGCCACATTTGCCCAAACAAGTCTTCCAAATAAATGGATGATATTTTAAACAATAATATGTAAAATCTGGACATACAGGATATGATAATTCATAATTTTCAATAATATTGTCCCAGGTCTGATTAATGGACCATGCTGAAAGTCTTGAAGATGAATATGAGATCTACCTATTTCAATACCAGGTTTCAACCAATGCTAAAATACCATTGAAAAACAAGGACCATTTCCAAAACATATTTGCTTTCTATCATCGATATAAGTAAAATTATATGAGGTCCCATTAAAATTATTCAGATAAGTCAAGTCATTCCACAGAGGAGAGAGGATACTTGTAGTGGTATACACTAACAAATCAGTATCTCTCCAAAAGACAAGCTTAAACATAGGTGTACAAGGAACATAAGCACAATAACTTACAGCTGATCCCTGAACAGAAAAGACAATTAACAGAGCACATATGGCCAGAAAAATTATTTGGCTATAACCGTTCTTTTGGACTGCTGGACAATAATCTGACCATAGGGTACAAGAGATTTCACCTGACTCCAAGTTGGTGATCATGGTGAAAACCAATATTGTCGAGATTGCTTCCATGAATATAATTTTACCATAGTTAATATTGGAATGTCTTCTTTAGGATTCATAATTGTAGAAAATAGGTAGGTATACAAGAAATAGAGTCACCCATAGTGAGCATGAAATATCTTATAACTAGAGAAAGTAGAAGTACATTCATGGCTCATCTGGATACATAGCTCGATGGCATAGCTGTAGACATTCTCAAGGATACCCTCTGTACTAAGATAACAATTATTTTTAAGATTTACAAATGTCAAACTTTATAAAACAGACTACAGGTAAACAGAGCAATCTAGACTGATGTGTGATGGGAGTGTCCCTTCTGTATGCTGTGATTACAATGATTAAATAAAGAAACTGCTTTTGACCTATAGAAGGGCAAAACTTAGGTAGGCAGGGAAAACTAAATTGAATGCTTGGAGAAAGGAAGCAGAGTCACAAAAATGTCATGAGGTCCAGCTAGTGCCAGACGGAAAATTTCCCAGTAAAACAGATCAATGGAGATGGGCTAAATTAATATTAAAGAGCTGGTTAATAAGAAGCTAGAGCTAATGCACTGAGCAGTGATTTAATAATACAGTTTCTGTGTGATTATTTAGGATCTGAGAAGTTGGCAACAAACAAGTGGCCTTCTTTACAACAAATTGGTGTGCACGTGGCCAACTAAAATCTACTTAAAACCTGAGCGAGCTTGGAAAGGGATTCTAGACACAAAACAACATCGATAAGCATGGCTTCTTTTTAGCCAGCTTTTTGTTGGTAGTTTACTGCAGCTCCTTTAAAAGCAGTTTTCCTGATTCAGCAATAGCAAAAACAAAACAACAACAACAAAAAAACCCACCATTTTGAAATGTTGGCATCCAGGTCAGTCAGTACTTCTAGAGCAACCTCTGGCTCTTTCAAGAGAACAAGCATTTAAATGGTTTTTGTAAGCACTGTGTTACAAACTGCTTAATAGCTTGACATAAAGTCACTGCATACTTGAAACTGGGCAATGTCAACAGCTTGCAGAGGCAGAATGTTCCTAACATATACATGAAAAAGAGAGTCTGTGAAAATTAGTAAATAATAATAATAAGTCAGATATTGTTCTTTTCCCAGGATTACAGCTCTAAGGAACTTCTCCTGTCATCTGTGTAGCAAAGCATTTCCTGCTTCTGAAACTACTGCTTCTCTTTAAACATGTGGCATCCCTGTATCAAGGTTGAGTGTTCTATATATGCAAGGAAGATAATTCATCACAGGGTTCAGTATCTGACAGAGACCAGGGGAATCATGCTATTTCTTCTTCCCTGGGAGATCCATTGTGGAAACTACTAAGACACTGCCGTTTTAATCATGAAACCTTAGGGTCACTTAATATTTCAACCAGCAGACTAAGTACATATTATCCTTACTTCTACCCATGTTTCTTTGTGGTTCATATAGTATAGCCTATTCATGATATCAGGCAGGTCATGGGATTTCTTGGAAACCAATTAATTTTTATGTCAGAGTTTTACTTTATACTACCCTTGAAAATAATTAAATGACCAGATTTCATTGATTTGCAGTATATCATTTTTGTATGCTTTGAACCAGTGCAGATCATACCTTTTGTCTTATCTCAGACTCTAAATTCCTATGTCTGATAATAAATCTGAGACTTGAAAACTTTGGTACTTTGGAATCATCAAGCAACTATGAATCTGTTGGAATCTTTCTGCCATCATTTAAATACAAATGTATGTTACTTTCTGCTGGGGTTTTGTAGGAGACAAGAAATATCCGAACATAGTACTGAAACAATTAAGTTTCTATAGAATTTTGTCCACATCATTGTGTTTATTCCTAACTAGTGATTTTTATCATCTCTTATGAGAGTCAAGTGATGCTCAAATATATGGGTATATCAATATGTCACCAGAATGCAGTTCATTTCTCCACGACTCTCTCAGAATGAGTTAAATTACTTTTCTATAAGTGTCATCACTTTAGTCTCAGGTTCCTGGCCACTAAGCAGTGAGGGGTATTCCTTCCAACTAGTCACCTTAATCATAATCCTTTAAATTACTTGATTTCTATCCTGATATTTTTGGCCACTGTAGAAAACATATATCTGAAGATTACTTGATAAATTTTTATCGTGCATGTTACTCAAGTGATTGAGGAATTTTGTCTTTGCTAATTTTATTTCATCAATATACAGTATAGCTTTAATTCACGTCCATTGTAGTCAAATCATTGAAGGTTCTAAATAGCATGAGATAGATTTCTGTTCTGTAACGGCGTAAGTATGTAGGAACTTCAAAATAAGGTTATTTCCACCACATTGTGAGTTGCAAAACATATTTTAAATGATCTATGAAGCTCCGTTTTGGCGTGATATGCATTTGGTTGGCCAAGAAGCAAACTATTTAACACCTTACTGGCCCTTGAGCAAGAAAACTCTGATGTCCCTAATTAATATGACTGGTTCAGATTTCATAATACTCTCCGGAATTACTATGATGCATTTCAGTGCTTTCAATTATTTATGTAGGTTTATGAATGTGTATATATGATGTTGTTTAAGCATATATGTGTATGCTTGTGTACACTTCTCATGTCATACTTTAGAATTTCATTTGTGAGTACTGTATATAATTTCATACTTTTTCAGTTTGCTCCTTCAATAAAATATATGAACTACAAAATGTTTGAATAAATACAACTGCTTATTAGAAT
>NW_004949192.1:1215703-1227298 GCF_000317375.1 Microtus ochrogaster
ATATATATATATATGAAGATTGCTCGAAATTTGTTATCATGCATGTTGTTCATGTGATTGAGGAATTTTGTCTCTACTAATTTTATTTTGTTAATGTATAGGATAGCTATAATTCATGTCTGATGTAGTCAACTCATTGAAGGTTCTCAATAGCAGGAGATAGATTTCTGTTCTATGATGACATAAGTATGTTTGAACTTCAAAATAAGGTTATTTCCATCACATTGTAAGTTGCAAGCATATTTTTGAAATGGTCTATGAAGCTCTGTTTTGGCATAATATGCATGTGGTTTTCTAAGAAGCAAACTATATAACACCTTACTGGCCCTTGAGCAAGAAAACTCTGATATCCCTAATTAATATGAATGGTTCAGTTTTCATAATACTATCTAAAATTACTATGATGCATTTCAGTCTTTCAATTATTTATATAGGCTTATGAATGTGTATATGTGAGTTTGCTTATGCATATACATATGTATGCTTGTGTACACTTCTCATGTTATACTTTAGAATTTCATTTGTGAGTACAGTATATTATTTCATACTCCTTTCAGTTTCGTCCTGCAATAAAATATATGAACTACAAAATGTCAGAATAAATACAACTGCTTATTAGAATTATTTTATTTTGCAAATAGAAATGTATACATAACTTATATATACTCTGTACACATTGTGGCAATTATGTGTATCCATTTTTAGCATTATCATTGTGTACTTGAAAAACTATCATTGTTATTGATCTTAGAATCAGATTATTTTTATTCTGAATCTAGTATTTTTCTTTGGCTGTTCTCCTAAGTGAAGGAAATTGAGGAAGTTATCCATCTGTATTGAAATTACAATTTGTGATGTCATTGTGCTAGCTTCTTGAGTTTTTTTTTTTAATTTTGTGGCATTCAAGTTTTCTAGATTTTGATTTTTAATACCTTGTCCTTATTAAAAGACACTGGCATCACAAGGATATCCTATTTTTTATGACATGAAATTGCGTCTGACCTCTAGTAGTAATATTTTCTGACTGTAAGAAAAATGGTGATTTGTATGGTTTGAGAAGGTAGCAATGGAGGATACATTGTAAGATTTTTGCTATTTGAAAATATGGATAATTTTGCAATATTGCTGTAATATGGGGATTTTTTTCTGAGAGGTAGAGCATGTGGATATAAATTAAATATTTATAACAGAATAAGAAGCCATATTCCTTCATAGAATTTGTAGATGAAGATTCTGATTCTTGGCTCATTAACTCCCTGGCCACATTGAATTGGTTAGCTTGTTACATTGGGCACTGAATTGCCTTCCTGTTCATGACATATATCTGTATTACTGGAAAGAGTTAGAGTAAAAAATTTGAAGATTTATTTTGGTATCAAATTAGCCATATTCTATGAAAGGCTAATATTGATAAATTATGGAGAAACCTGTGTAAGTCACATGATTGACTTGATATTTTATATTCCTGTTTGCTGAAGTTTTGACCTTAAAAATGTAGGATAATTAGAATGAAATAAATATTATATTAATGGCTTAAGGACCTAAGATCCTTAAGATTAGGATCTAAGATACTAATAGTATAACAAACTGCTCTAAGTACCATATTTTTAAGAAGAACAATGTTATAACAAAATTTTATCTAATTCTGAGGCTTTCTATACCTGATATTCTTCAATGAGGTTCTTGTTGATGTTTGTGTGGATTATAAAAGAATGGTAAAGACACTGGCATCTGTATATTTTTAATGATTCTGGATCCAATCTAGAGTTTCTTTTTTTTGCTGTCTAGATCTTTTTTTTTAATTGAACTTCCATGTGGTTCTTTGATCATGAAAGACTAATTATAAACTCCCTGTTAGTTGCAGTTTAACACTATACAGATTAACACATGTGTTGACACAAGGCATTAGTGGCTGTATCCTCCTCTCATGGTTCCCTGAAAGTCTAGTTTTATGCCAGAGATATCAGGGAGTCCTTATTGCCTCTGCAGCTAAGAGAAGTTGTTGGGTTTATACAGACTACTAGTAGATTGTTTCCCATTGTTCATTAACCCCATTTAATTTTCTATCAAGGGCCTCGTAAAAAAGCCATACATGTGTTAGTTAGCAGCACTCAGCCTAGAAGCCAGCTCTTATAAGAGCCATTCCTCTGTTTGACCTTAGAATTGAGTTTAGCAAAGGAAAGTTGTTATCAAGAAACTGCTTTTGGCTCCAGTTTTGGATGGTTTGTCTCTTTTTTAATACTTTTTTTTTATTCCTTATGTTGAATGGTCCTTAGTAGGAGTGCCACCACATGGTCCCCAAAACCACAGAGAGACTGTTATTAATTATAAATGCTCTTTCAATGGATCAGGCTTGTTACTGGTTCCACCCTAGATTGTAAATCCTTCTTTTCTTATCTAGGCTATGCCATGTGAGTTATTAACTTTCTCAGTTTAACAAGTTCATGTCCTTCTCTCTGTAACACCTCACAATACTGAGACTCCTTCCCTTTTTCCCCAGGAGATCCTTAGTCTGGTTCTCTCAACTAATTTTTCATGCCTACGTATGAGCCATGAAGCTTATTTATTAAACCAGTTCATTAAATATATATATTCACACTTTTTAAAGGAATACTGTTCATCATGGTCCTGACTTTTTCATGCACACACCCTTTTTTATTGAATTATATTTCTAAGCCTACTGAGACATACATTTTCATTCTTGCCTCTATTTAACAAGTTTCATAATAAAAATATGTTTATAAAAATACTCGGGTAATATTTTCTGTGTATGTTTAGTTTAAAATATCTGTAATTATTCCTTAAATATTTCATTTATAAAGCAGTGTATGCTAAATTTTGTGCCACAGGTTTAGACTCGATCTAGCTGCCTTAATATATAGGATAAAATTTAGAATATATCATGTGCATTTGGAAGCATATCAACATGAAAAATTTGCTATGTACTCTCAAGAGATTATAAATATGATTCTACTTTATTTGTTAATAAATCTAAAGAGTGTAGGTACCTCTGACTAAGACGCTGTCAATGAATCAATTTCATTGACAAATTGCTTTGCAGTTAGATGCTATGCTAAGTTTCATTGAAGGACCAATGTTTTAACTATATCTGTAAAATTGCTATGTGTAGTTTGAGCTCAGAATATAGCAACATCTAAAATATACGTTTTATGTTTCCCAACATTTATATCAAAGCTTTCTCTTAAAATGTCCGCTAAAATTTTTACCTTAGTCATGCTGCCCCTCCCATTCTGTAATATGATGTAACCACAGCAACACAATTTCAAAGAGTAAAATTCCCCTGATGATAAATATTTAAATGGGATAAAGAAAATCTCGTAAAAAGAAAAATTACATTATCAAGTTTTCTATCTACCTCATTGAATTCTGCAAGCAATTCACAGTTCAATAATAGTAAGGTGTATGAAATATTGCTTTTGGCTTTATGTGTGGTTTACTTGATAATTTATAATGACACACAGATTAACACAGGTAATAAAATTCAATATATGTCATGCCTTAGCTCCATTATTAATTACCAAAATTTATCTGATTCTGAGTTGACTTATAAAGGAGTTTACTTTATATCATTCTTAGTCCATTGAATGTATAGGGATGTTAAAGGAATAGTACTGCCTTTTGCTTATTACTGACATTTGTATAGCCACTGTTCAGAAAATAGAAGTGAAAGCTGGAGCAACACAGAGGACCATATAATAAATAGGAAGGAATGGTAATACAGTGAACTTTAGAGTAAAGAACAGTGTTCTATTCGGGTTATACTCAAGAATGCTACTTTATGTTTTGCTTTTAAAGATTTACTTTGGATAGTAAGGCAAAGTCCAGTCTTTACTATTATTATTTGGAAATACATAAACCTAGAATATATTTTTATAACACTCATATTCAAAGGCATGCATGCTGGTATTATATCTGATTCCAGGACACAAGAGCACTATGCTAACAAGAAGTTCTCCAAGTATACACTATCAGCTAGGCTAGATTGGCAAATCCCAGCTAAAGGATAAACAAAACATATCTTAAATCTGATAGTTTTAATAAACAACTGCACCAAACTAGTTGTAAATAATCTACTTTTGAAAAGCATCTGCATCAAATCAGTATTTTAATGATATATAGGTCTCAGGGTTCTGGCTGACATGTTTGTCCATACTTGAGAGAAATGGTGAAAATTAAGACAGAAATCCACAAGAGACAACAGATAGAACTGGGAGGTAATCCAGTGAATATGTGATCTGCTTCAAATATATTATTCAAAGTTTTTATGTACCCCAGTCTAAAATGGGGGGAAGGGAATGCCAGAGATTTCCTTGCCATGATACAAAGAATTAACAAAATAATCTTCTCCCCACATCTCCATATATCAAGAAAAAACCCCTTAGATCAAAATTCAATTTTGTCTTAGCAAAACGATCAGTCACCACACTGTAGGTCAAAAAATGCTGTTATGTAACCATGAAGAATCTAAACTTGCTCTGAACTCTTTTTAATTTAATTAATAATGCAACAGGACAAACAGCTATTTGTGTCTTAGTTTGTATTCTTCAATATTATATAGCACCCATATTTCACACATATTTCACCCATATTTCTGTCATGTATGCCCTTTCTTGTTTAGCTAGATTGAGAAAGATATTATCCATTATTTATTACCAGACTCTCTTTAAAAAGGGGTAAGGGAGAATGTGTAACTTGATTTAACAACCATCTGAGCCAAATTTCCCTTGAAATTTCACAAATGTCTTGATAAATATACGCAAGCCAATAATGCCTATCAATACAGATATTCCTATACCTACAATACCTTCCACTTATCAGCTTCTCATGGCTATAAGCAAAACCTGAATATACATTATCCCAGACGAGGCAGAATGTTCCTGATCTGTATGAGACAGATCCAATGGAAATTAGAGAAGTCAAATATTTAAAAACAATATGCACTAGAGGGTTTAAATAATGTAACCATATGCCATTTTTATCACCAGTGTTACATATGCTTTTGTTTCCTCCTAAGGCCTTCACTACCTACTTTTTTTATTTTGTATTGTTTTGTTTTAAATTGGTCATACTTTAATCATGTTCTTTTTCCTTAGTAGTTTGTTTTTGCTTTCTTCCTTTTTTTTTTCTTTTTCTATGTTGTGTATAATCAGTTTGATTCCTATAAAAATAAAGACCCCAAAGAAAAGCATCAAGATATCTTCTGAAACCCTGAGGACTGATTGTGTACAACTTTATGCTAAACCTCTGGTTGAAGAAGCTTATATGATGTAACACCTTTCCTATGCTCTTCCAGTAGACAGTGAGCATATGCTTGAAAAGTCAGATGCCTGCAACCAGGATGCTGAACACCTAACTGGGAAGTCCATGGTAGGAGAGAACACATATCTGGAAAAAAGAGACCATTTTTTTTTCAAACTATAATGCATGGAGAGAAGAATGTCTTGAATTCCATGCATATTGAAGAAGATAAATGTTTCTACAAATTAGTAGAGATAATATCTGGCAGAAAGTACTTTTCAACTGTAGAGAGTATATCCAAGGCAGTTAACATAACTAATCCTTTACTACTTTACAAGCAAATTAGAGTATGAGATTCATGTGGGCCAGTAATTTCAGTTACAGTGTTTCTTCTTCAGTGGAGGCTGATTTTTTTTGTCTGGGAAAGAGAAACTTTAACCTAGTTAAGCTAATGCAACATTAACCTGGCTAGAAAGAAACTATAGCATTAGATAGAGAATCACCACTGCTTAGAACACTGTCAGAGTCCTATTGAGAGTGCCAGGTAAAGTTTCTGAGCAGGTACTTGTGACAACATAAAGAAGAAACATGCCCACAGTGACCGACACAAAAACAAATCAGAAAGGTTCACAAATAGACATTAGTATATTTTACAAGTTTTCTTCATCAGTATATCACAAAATAATCATTATAGTTATTGGATAATAAAAAGAAATTTAATGTTGATTTATAAGTCTGAATGGACTAATTTTTTATTATTTTCACATTCTCACTATCTTTTTATAGAATCCTTTTTCTTGTTAGTGTTTCTTCCATATAGAGCATTCATTCATCTTTATTTAAATTTAATTAATTTCTTTAACTATTTTCCAAACTGAGTGCAGGCTCCACCCTGCCTCCTCAGATACTCACTCACTTAGGCCCACCTTTCACTCTGTTCCTCCACTCTGTTCTCACAGTATGAAGGAAGCTTTCCATAGACACCAGCAAAGCTTGGCATAACAATTTGGCATAAAACCAGGCACCTCTCCCTATATTTAGGCAGAGAAATAAAAACCTGCATGAGGAACAGGTTTCTAAAAGAAACAGACAAAGCCACAGGGACTAATCATTCTCTCAGTGCCAACTGTCTCAAAAACAGATCAAGCATCACAAATGTTACAAAATAAGCAGAGGAATTGGTGGATCCCATGAAGCCACAGTGGTTTTTGGTTTTTCTGCAGTAATTTCTGAAAGTCATTCAAATTTCTCATCTTTCTCTCTTGATTTCCCATTTCCGAGTCTTAATTTCTTTTGGATACAATATATATCCCAAATATTAAAAGATGACTTTATTTTTTTACTTTCTCTGGCGCAGTTACTAACCCTGCAAGGACAGGATTCTGCTGAAGCTAACAATGAATTACAAACAAACTTATTTCATTTGTATGGACAAGCAAGTCACCATCCTTTAATGGATAATGTAAACTTGTTGAAATTGATCTCTAATATTTTTTGTAGCCTGAGAAACAGATTTCTGGCATACTATAACACTGAGGTGTACTCTGAGGCAAGATATTCCAATGATATCTTCTAATTGGATCTTTGAAATTAACTAATGAAACACTAAATGCAAATCTTTGACAGTTTGGGGGACCCAGGGAAAGGTATAAAAACAATCCTTTAAATCTAAAACAATATTATAGGTGTCTTTTGTTATGGAAGAAAGAGAAGGCAATGTAAGCAGTAATTAACTCTAATTAACTCTACTTAAATATTATATCCATCTCCAATTTCCAGATTTCCTTGTTAGGGATAGCATCTATAACTATCTTTTTCCTGTAAATCAGAAGTCATAGCCACTGGCTACATGAGAGTCCAATCTCTGAAGATATTCAAATGTAATCAGAAATATTACCTTTCTTTCTAAATGGTCTCAAAGCAAACTTAAATACTTCAATAGTATTGTCATAGGCTTGCTATTCATCTCTCAAATGTCCAGCTTCTGTGTCTCCAGTAATCTGCTTGATTAGAACGTCATCATGAAACAATTCATCATGTCCCTGATAAAATTTATAGAAGTCTTCAGTCTGCTATTCAGGAGATAGAGTTTATTTCAGGCATTCTTTCCAATTCAATTAACTTGGGAATATGCTGCTATTTCAAAATTTAATTGCTGATTTCTTTTTCTATGAAGTCCCTCACCAGTAAGTATATAAAAGGGAAGGGAATTAGTTGGGTCAGATTTCTCTCATCTGTGGCCCAACCTTTTTCTGCATGTTTGGTTTTCCACAACAGATAGTCTCCATTTGAAGGCAAGCTACGTCCAGTTTACTTTTAATTCTTTGAGTTGTACTAACGGGCTCTGGGCCCCTAAGTTATTATTTGTCCTGCACTTATCTTTGCTCAATTGCTAATAACACTTGTACTTTCTCTCCTCAGCAGATACCTTTTCTGAAACTAGCTTGCTTGAGAAATACACAACAAATTCTTAGTGTTTGCACTACTCCAGGAGGTCTCTGCATCATTGCTTGATCTAAACCAGCCCTTCTGTAGGAAGAGGAGTGTTCTTTGATAAGAGGAGATTTACAGAGTTTCCAACTTCTGTGAACGTAATATTATTAATCCCTCAAGCTTTTTAGCTCCTGCTTAATTTTCTACCAGTTTCTACTTCTCAGCATTTTTCACCAGAAGCAAAGGACTTGAGAGTTCCTTATTCTTTTACCTTGCAGCTTCTTCCTATAGCTCTTTAGGCACAAACTGATCATAGTCAAACACTACTGTAAATGTTTCCTCATCTAACACCCCCTATAGTGGATAAGAGTGTCCTATCTCACTTCTGACCATTGCAGGGGTAACTAATTTTTATCTTTCATGGTGCAAATCCAAATTCTTCCTTGTAAGGCCCCCAAATTTATAGAATACGTTGTGCTGAATCGCAGTTTAATGGTCTTGGATTTTCACTTCAATCTTTCTGTTTCCAAGATACCATCCTTGGTAAATCAATGGCAGAGCTGCTCTACAAATTCTAAAAATTTCTGTTTTTGAAACTGTTACATATGAGCTCCTATAGCTTTTAAAATATCGCCAAGTAGACTTTGGGATCTCAGTCCAGTGCTCTGATGTGGGTCTCTGTCTCTATCTCCATCTGTCACTGAACAAAGGTTCTACGGTGATATTCAAGATAGTCATCAGCCTGACTAAGGGACAAGGTCAGCTCAGGCACCCTTTCGTCCACTATCCACGGTCCTAGATGAGGACATCCCCATAGACAACTAGGAACCCCTTGAGAGCCAAGCCTCTTTCCAACCCCAAAATGGCTCCCTTAATTAAGATATCTTCTCCCATGATCCCATATCCATCCTTTCTCCATCTCAATCATCCCACTCCCCAAAGCTCTCCCCAACACTCCCCTTCTCCCTTCTCTCTCCCCCCTCTCCTGTTTTCCCACCCTACCCCCACCCCCATGCTCCCAACTTTTGTCTGGTGATCTTGTCTGCTTCCAATTTCCAGGTGGACCTGTATATGATTTTCTTGGGGTTCACCATATTACTTAGCTTCTCTAGGATCATGAAATATAGGCTCAATGTCCTTTGTTTATGCTAGAATCCACGAATGAGTGAGTACATATCATACTCATATTTTTGGGTCTGGGTAATCTTACACAGGATATTGTTTTCTATTTCCATCCATTTGCATGCAAAATTCGAGATGTCACTTTTTTTTTAACCACAGAGTAGTACTCTAATATGTAGATGTACCACATTTTCTTCATCTATTTTTCCATTGAGGGGCACCTAGTTTTTTTCCAGGTTCTGGCTATTACAAATAATGCTGCTATCAACATAGTTGAAAAAATACTTTTGTAGTATGATTTGGCATCTCTTGGGTATATTCCTAAGAGTGGTATTGCTAGATCCTGAGGTATTTAACTTCCAATTTTCTGAAAAACCACAACACTGATTTCCAAAGTGGTTGCACAATGTTTGCATTCCCAACAGCAATGGATGAGTTTACCCTTATTCCACATCCTCTCCAGAATAGGCTATCATTGGTGTTTTCTATTTTATCCATTCTGACAGATGTAAGATGGTATCTCAAAGTTGTTTTGATTTACATTTCCCTGATAGCTAAGGAAGTTGAACATGACCTTAAATATCTTTTGGCAATTTGAAATTCTTCTGTTGAGAATTCTGTGTTCAGTTCAGTACCCTAGTTTTTTAAACTGGGTTATTTAAAATTAAAATGTCCAGTTTCCTGAGTTCTTTATATATTTTGGAGATCAGACCTTTGTCTGATGTGGGTTTGGTGAAGATCTTCTCTGATTCAGTAGGTTGCCTCTTTGTCTTAATGACTGAAATTCCTCAGTTTCAAGAGATCCCATTTATTCATTGTTGCTCTTATTGTCTTTGCTACTGGTGTTGTACATAGGAAGTGGTCTCCTGTGTCAATGTATTGCAGGGTATGTCCTACTTTCCCTTCTATCAGGTTCTGTGTGGCTGGATCTATATTGAGGTCTTTAATTCATTTGGACTTGAGCTTTGTGCTTGATGATAGATATGATCTATTTTTATTCTTCTACAGGTTGACATCCAGTGATGCCAGCACCAGTTGTTAAAGGTGCTTTCTTTCTTCCATTGTATAATTTTAGCTCCTTTGTAAAAAATCAGGTGTTCATAGGTTTGAGGATTAATATCCATGTCTTTGATTAGTTTCCATTGTTCAACATCTCTGGTTTTATGCGAATACCAAGCTGTTTGCGTTACTGTATCTCTTAATATATTTTGATGTCAGGGATGGGAATGCTGCCAGAAGTTCCTTTTGTATAGGATTGTTTTGGCTATCCTGGGTTTTTGTTTTTGCATATAAAGTTGATTATTGTTCTTTCAAGATCTGTGAAGAATTTTGTTGGGACCTTGATGGGGATTGCATTGAATCCTAGATTGCCTTTGGTAAAATTGCAATTTTTACTATGTTTTTCCTACCAATCCAAGAGCATGGGAGATCCTTCTATTTTCTGGTATCCTCTTCAATTTCTTTCTTCAAAGACTTAAAGTACTTGACAAATAATAGATCTTTCACTTCCTTGGTTAGTGTTACTACAAGATATTTTATGCTATTTGTGGCAATTGTGAAAGGTGATGTTCTGCTGATTTCCTTCTCTGCTACTTTATCCTTTGTGTATAAATGAGATACTGATTTTTTGAGTTTATCTTGTATTCTGCCACATCACTGAAGGTATTTATCATCTGTAGGAATTCTCTGTTAGAGTTTTTGGGGTCACTATGTACACTATCATATCATCTGCAAATAACAAATATTTGACTTCTTCCTTTCTAATTTGAATCCCCTTGATCTCCTTATGCTGTTTTATTGCTATTTCTAGAACTTAAAGCACTATATTGAAGAGATATGGAGAGAGTGGGCAGCCTTGTCTTGTTTCTGATTATAGTGGAATCACTTTGAGTTTCTCTCCTTTAAAATTGATGTTAGCTGTTGGCTTGCTGTAGTCAGGACCATGAGGGATTGGTCCACCCACTGAGACAGTGTGCCTGATCTAATGGGAGCTCACCAAATCAAGCTGTACTGGGCCTAAACAAACATGGGCTCAAACTGGACCCTCTGAATGTGCCTAACAATTGGGGCAGACCGAGAAGCCAATGATAATGGCACTGGGATTTGTCTCTAATACATGAACTGGCTTTTTGGGATTTTGGTCTATTTGGATGCTTACCTTTCTAATCTTGAATGGAGGGGGGGAGGGCCTTGGACTTCCCACAGGACAGGATACCCTGCCCTCTCTTATGATTGGAAGGGGAAAAAAAAGGGGGAGGATAAGTGGGAGGGAAGTGGGAGAAAGGGAAGAAACAGAAATTTTTAATGATATTTTTTATAATATAAAGAGAACATAAATAATAAAAAGCTAAAATATCTCCAAGCAATTGCATAGTAAGTTAACTACTAATTTTCTGCCTCATTACAAAATGATTTACAACTACAATCCCATGTTATTCAACCCATGTTCATTCTTATTTTTTTCCAAGCACCTATTTTTTACTTAACAACTGTGGGATTCCCAACTTGCAGTATCCATAATGCTATGCCGCTATACTCAAGCTTCACTTCTGAGCAGCCATCACTCAGGGTCTTGACTGAATTAATCCCAGTTGGGATTATGATTAAGATAGGAATCAACAAGTGAGAATCTATACATTTTATAGGGCATTCATTGAATACTGTTATCTTTCTCTAGTTCATTATTCACAGTTCTTATGTACCTCAATATAAAATTGGTGTGAGGCAAGACTTCCTTGCCATGATACAAAGACCAAACAAAGTAATTTCATTTACACATCT
>NW_004949192.1:1228003-1232359 GCF_000317375.1 Microtus ochrogaster
ATCTGCTTGTGGGAGATAGATGTAAAGCTTGGTCAATTTAAGGGTTCTGGGAAGGAGACCAGGACTCATTTCTGGTACAAGATCTAATTTTTAGAGACCATTCCATAAGTTTGTATGTCTAACTCTTCTTGATATGGTAGGGTTTGAACTGCCTCAACTTAATATGTCAAGCTATGTTGCCTCCCCATGGGTGACCTATCCTTGGGGAGGAATTGATGAGGATGGACTGTGGGGAGGCAAGCATGGGGAAGAAGAATCTGTGGGAGGACTTTATTTAGAATGTACAATACCAATTACATAATCCCATCTTATCAGTGATCCATTAATATTATCTTTTAAATTCATTACTAACATTTCAAAAAAAGACCAGCAAAGTCACTGGCACATGCATATTTATAAACATACAGCAGTCTGTCTAAGAGTCTTTATTTTGTCCTGAACTTTCTTTACTGAACATTTGCATTGTTGTTGACTAGATGAGACAAATGTGAAACTACAATATTAGTTGCAATTTAACACTGCTCAAAGTAAAGCATGTGTTATTGCATGGCATTTGAAGCTGGCTCCTCACCTTTGTATGCCTCTGAGATGAGCTTCATGGCTGAGGCCTCAGGGAGCCATGATTACCACTGCACCTCTGGGACATTATTGGGTCCATTCTTACACTGAGTAGCATACAGCCCACTGTTAATAAACATTATAAAGTATTTGGATGGAGGACCACTTAATAGAGTTATGCTCTCAGTAGTCATCAGCAACCAGCTCATAAAATACCTCTTAAAGAGCCATTCCAATGTTTTCCACTTGCGTTGATCTTAGCTGAACAAAAACACTTATTCAGAAGACACATTTGATCACATTTGATTCAATTTTTTGATTGCTTAGAAACTTTTAGATACCTATTTTTTGTTTTATACTAATTAGGTTCCCCAAATCAGAATGTCATTAGTAGACAGAGTTTTGTTTCCCCCTAGACAGTTCCTGAGTAACTAATGAGAAAATGTTATTATTTATAAACACTCAGCAAATAGCTCAGGTTATTACTAGTTAACATGTACATTTTAAATTAATTATATTTCTTGTAAGTGCTCTGCCATGTGGATTGGTATTTTCTCAGTATAGCAATTACATCTACTTCCCACAGTTTCTCATGATCCTGAGACTCCTCCATTTTCATAACTACTTTTTTGTCTGTTTCTTCAACCTAAACTTATCCTACTTAGACAATATCCAGTCAAAATCTTTCTTAGATCAATCACAATGACATATATTCACACAATTTAAAGGAATATTCTGTAACCTGTTCTTGATTATTTAATATCTTCTCTCTTTTTATTACATTTTATTTATATGCTGATGTAGACATAAATTGCCATTTTAGCTATCCACTTGTGAAATTTTATGATTAAATTTATTCATAATAGTGTTAGTACGTATTATTTTATATGTATTCTTAGTATAAAATATCTATGTTTTTCCTTACATATTTCACTTACTCAGCAATGATGTCATCACCATGTCTACAAGCTGAAGATCGACCACATGGACATTGAATTTAAACATGCCCAGATGATTCTTAATATCTTATCACAGAATGGGCTATGATCTACAACTGCCTTACAACATGGGATAAATAAACAAGCTCATTTTCTTAGTCAGGCTTCTCCTCCCATTTTGCTACATGACATAAGCAAACAGTACAATTTCAAAGAGTAAAAACACTGTGCCTTTGTTTCCAAGGAAATAAAGAAAGCCTAGTAAAGGGAAATATTACAGTACTCATATTTTTTTCTGTCTACAACCTGAAATAATTCAAAAGCCAAAACACATTTAAATAAAATAAGTTATATGTAAAGGCTCTCTTTTGCTTTTTAATGTATTTTGTTGCTTTTTTTGTATATGATATACCTGGTACCTTAAAAAGACATATCACTAACACAGGCAATTTCATTAGGTATTATTTTATTTCATATGAACATATCATAGTTGCATTTTTTATTTATTTTTTGTTCCCACTATATCTAGACTTTGCTAGATAGCATTCCAGAGAATGGGTTCCCTAAAATCAGAACATGCAGGATGAATCAATCCTGGTCCCACTGCCCTGAGCCCACAGTCTGCTCCAGTCATTCAACTCTCCCTCACATTCAGAGTGCTTAGATTGTTAGTATCCTAGTTCCTCACTGTCAGCCAGAGTTCCTAGATACCATCAGCCTAGGTAAGCTGTTTCAGTGGGTATTCCCATCACGACCTTGACCTCTCTTGCATGTATTCTTACAATTCCCATTTTTCAACTGGGCTTTAGGAACTCAGCCATGTGATCAACTGTGGGTCTCTGCATCTGATTCCATAATTTGCTGGATTTAGGTTCTATGATGATGACATTTAAGATAGTCATCAATCTGACAACAAGGCAAGGACTGTTGAAGTACCATTTCCACTATTACTTAGGGTCTAAGTTGTGGTAATCCTTGTGAATTCCTCCAATTCTAGATTTTAGCTATTCCCATAATATTTCTGTCAATGAATTTAACTTTTACCTTGCTCGATGTCTCTTTCCTTCCCCAGTCTTTACAATCCTGTTACTTCCAGTTCTTTCCTCTTTATTTTTCTCTTTGTACTTTTCACCACGCCCATATTTTCCCATTTTTTCATGATATTTGTCTTTTTCCTCTTCCCAGGGTTATCAGTTTTTTCACTTAATGTTCCCCTTATTTCTTAGCTTCTCTGTGGTCCTGAGTTTTAGGTTCCCTATTAGTTGCTTTATAGTTGTTGTTCACCTATGATTAGATACAAACCATCCTCATAATTCTGGACTAGGTTACCTCACTCCTGATGGATTTTTATAATTTTATTCATTTGACTGCAAATTTCAAAATATCGTTGGATTTAACGAAGAAAAAGTCCTTAATGGCGAAAAGGGCCCAAAATTTTTTTAAAAAAAATCTATTTTTGGCCAATGACCATGGATTTTCTTCCATGTTGCTCTTATTACATTAAATGCTTAATGATTATAGAGGAAGAACACAGACATTTACCTATTTCTGGACATTATTATCTACTATTAAGAAAAGATAATTTAACATTAATATTTACAGAGGACCATATCATATTTGGTGAGTTAGTAGAATACAATGATCTTAGAGTGGTTAACTGTGTGTTCTGTAATTTATACTCATTATATTAATTTTTATGCCTTCACAGTTACATTGAAAATTGAGACAGTCGGGAATATTCTCATTTGGAAATTTGCAAACCTGGAAGCCATTTTTAGAAAATTTGTTTTCTAAAACTCTTAAGCTGGTATTGTACAATTCCAAGACATTAGAGAAGTGTGGTAACAGGAAGTTTTCTGAGTATTCATGGCCAGCTAGGCTAGAATGGCACGTTTCAGGAGTAAACTTATCTCAATTGCACAAGTTTTAATAAATACCTGCATTAAATCACTATTGATTAAAATGTAAGCACATTTTCCCTAATGAATTTCCAACATCTGTAACTAAATGCATAATCCTTGGAGTATATCCAGTGCTCAAAAACGCAGTATGCATAGAGGAAGGACAGTGAAGCCAAACCCTTATTAGAATAGCTATTTGTAGTATTGAGCTAATTGAGAAAGAAATTTAAAATTATTATCAGCATAGCTTCCCATGTAGGGCACTCATGTACCAATATATGATTTCTAATCAATGGACATACAACTTCCTTAAATATATTCTGTATACATTAAAGATTGAAAAATATGGTTCAAATTTAATAGTGATTATGAAATTTTGAGAAGAATTCTAGTATTTGGAATCTTGTGGATATTTAAAACAAATATAAATTTATATCAAGAGAAGATTTTATGAATATTAATTACATATGATAAGAAACATTATGAAAGTCGCTTTTTGCAAAGGTGGGGGTGTAAATACCTATAAGGACTTTAAACAGGCAAACATATATGTTAAGTATATAAATATATATAATTTTTTTCCAGAAATTAATTAACGGAAATTTATTTTTTATCGTTAAGACACAGTGGGATAATTTATTACAGTCAGGACTATTTCAAGAAGGCTGGAAACAAACATTTCTTTCTACAATCCATCCATCTCTTTATACAACATTATAATGGACTTAAATATATTATGTATTGTAATCCAACTAAATCAACCATTTTAATCATATATTTATATATTACACGTAACATGCAGTATATAAAACATAATTAATTATATCTCAACTACATAAACAAAGACACATTAAAACAGACAAAAACAGATAACAAAGCATATGAAGCCAGATGCACTTGACAGTGCGAAGTCACAATCAAAGAACCAAAGATAGGAATGGAGGCTTTCATGTATACAG
>NW_004949192.1:1232697-1236306 GCF_000317375.1 Microtus ochrogaster
CATAAAAAGGTCTGCACTGAGGGATTTTGCCAGCCAGTCTCCTGGCTAAAGTCCAGCTTTTAGCTGGAATTTAGTCAGGAGATTGGCTATAAACAAACTCAGAAAGAAAATCTGTTGCTGAGACGTGCAGGATACAGAAATAGAAACCCAGTAAAAGCACAGAATTTCTGAGAATTCCCCATGCTTCTGCTAAGAGTCACCTATTCCTGTTTGCCGTGCAGAAAATGTGCTCGAGTCTCTGAAGTCACTGCTTCAGCCATAATATCTGTGATTTTTTTGATTAGCTTTTGATTATTCCTTTTCTGTAATCAAATTTTATTTTGGGATTCTCTACCTGACAGAAACCGGAAATGTATTGATCATATGAGCCATTGGAGGACCCACTATGATAATAGCTATATCGGAGAATAGCTTCCGGCATCTCAGAATCTGAAAATTTCAAGTGGCAGATTCCACAATCAGTGTGTTTAGGGAATATAATATGACATTTCTGAATGTGATACCAGAGAGCTGCAATTGGCAGCGAAGAACAGTAATTAGCCACCTGCAGGCAGAAATTTTGGATTTCAGGAAGATAGGCAGGATACAAACCCAAGAAGTAGAATATATGATCAATTCCTAATTACCTCTCAGTGGTTTCCCCTATGATAATTGGATTCTTGTCTGAAATAAACTGCATTTTTTTCCTGTCATCCACTTTCACTTTCATTTTTTCTTCTGGACCACACATTGAAATGGGAGGGAGAAATGAGTCACTAGCTCTGATGGACATCTCCATGGTTACCACAGGATTTTTTCCTATTGGTAGAATGCAGATCAGTCTCCTCATTGGTTTATATTCCAGTAACAATTTGAAAGCCTGATGTCTGAGGCAAGGAGAGCTAATAACACTTTCAGCATAGCAGGTCCTTACTAGGCATGATCTGGCTATATTTCATTTCTCAGATGCTCATCTCAATAATCAAAACCAGATTGTATAGCACTAAGTAGCTGTCAATTTTGAACTATTACATATCAGCCCTTTGGTATATTTTGGTGTCACCAGAGATGGTCCCATTGGCTGTCACAAGTATGTGTGCTGGATATGTGAGGGAATGCAGTGTCAGATGAAAGATAGACATTATATGAGTCACATGGAATCATAGCAGGAAAATCCTTGAAAGAAAGACAGTATTTGTGTGAATGCTATTGGTGCAGGACTAAAAGACAGCTAGGAAGTTCATGGAAGGTATCCATCATAAAGCAATCTAGGGGGAAGACAAATTTATCACTTGTGAGGATAAATTTCTATTGTAACTTTTCATTATGCTTCCCAATTTAACATGAACAGCCTAGGAATAACCGTATCCTTATTCTGTTGTATGAAACAACCAAGAGTTGAAGAACTAAAGTTTTGCACAATGAGGACCTATATAAGAAATAGGTAGATATTCAACAAGTAGAGGCCTAAAGTCATCCCCGTTGTAGTTTGAGTATCTTAAAGGTAGAGAAAGTAGTAGTATTATTTTCATGTCTCATCTAAATACACAAGTTTATGGCATAGCTGCAGGCATTCTCAAGGTTATTCTCTGTACTAATATAACAAATGTGACTAAGATTTACAAAAGCCAAACAACATAGAAAAACTATAGGTACACCTAGTGATCTAAGCATTATGTGCATATGTAAGTAAAGAAAAATGAGAGTAGCCATATCCAAATCTCTCAATTCATGCATTGGTGGGAGAAATAAGGAGTTCCATTGATAAGATCTAGGTGATGGATGTTGTTAGATTAAGGTAAATTAATTTGAATTTACACTTCTTATCAAATAGAGTATCATATTTTCATGTGCATATAACACATGAAAATTATATGTCAGAGATATTAATGGTGACAATACATCAGAACTACACATCCTCCAGAAGATCATGCCTTTATAAAACTTAGTTTATAAATAGCTTTGAATATTCTGATACTTTCTCAGAACAGGTGACTGTGAAATTGACAAATATTCACTATCATTTGTATCATTGCAGGCCTATTTTTAATTTTTTAAAATTTTATTATTATTTTATATGCATTGGTGTTTGACCCTGAGTGACCGTCTCTTCACATCACTGAGTTATTTTCCATCTAGTTTCAGAATATTTCTTGTGAGTTTCTGGTGATGCACAAATATATAGGTATGAGAATATATGATTAGGAATCAGGTTATTTCTATATGATCCTAACAGAAATAAAAAAAAGATATCTGTATAATTTTGTAATCATTTCCATCTTAGTTTCTAGTCCATTAAGACTTGTGGGTTATTCTTCCAAACCATGCTCTTAATCATAATCCTCATAATTATTTCATTTCACCCTTGATTTTTGGGTCAATTTGATAAAAAATATCTGAAGATTATTCTTGATTTTTGTTTTTGTGCCATGTTGCACATAAGAGTGAGAAATTTTGTTCCTGCTAATTTAAGCCACTATCATGCAGGTTCAACTTCAGTCATATCTCATGTATTCAATTTCTGTGAAGCTATTGGTATTCTAATATCAATAGAGAGATTTCTGTTCTATGAGGACATAAATGGTAGGAACATCAAAAATGGATGCTTTGCCTAATTTTTAGAGGTGCAAATCTATTTTTGAAATACTCTTTTATCTTGAGTGTGGAATTAGAGGAATACACTTGTCCAAGAAGCATATCTGATAACAATGTATTGTCACTTTTGTTAAAATATTCTCCTATTCTTTCATTGTACAGGAGGTACACTTTTCATAATATTTCACCAACTGTATTGTGACATTTTCAGTTCCATTCAAATATTTATATAAGTTTATGTATCATATATATATATGGGTTTCCTCATACACATATAATTTATTTATTTATTTATTAACGGATACAATTGCTTTATATAGTTTACAATTTTATATATAAGTGCAGTATTTATATTAAATCACAATTCTTCCTGGTACTTTCAATAAAATATCTGCACTGGAAAATGTCAAATGATACAACAATTAATAAAGTTATTTTATATTTTGTGCATACACAAATGTATACACAACTATCATAAACTGTATAAAGACTATGGTGATTATATGTAATCATTTTAGCTTATCATTTTGAATTTTAAAACTATCAATATTATTGTAAGTAAAAGAAGATCTTTTATGATTTGCCATGAATTTTTTTCTTTTTAATATGGTCTGATGTGATAGGTGATGTATGCTGTGAGTTGGTTTATTGCCTTTGACTAATGAAGAATATGCCTTCATCCAATGCCTTTACAGAATAACCCCAGGCTGAAAGAAATAACAGAATGAGTAGACAGATTCTGGGAGAAGCCATGTAGCTACTGCCAGTGGAAAATTGCTCAACTGGTGCCTGCAAAAACTTTGCCAGTAAGTTATGGAAGTAATGAACATTGGTTATGAATATTCGTTAGTTTAGGATAAAAGAGCTAGCTACAACACACATAAAGTGGGCAATTGGCCAAATAGTATGCGAAGACTATAGTTTCTTAGTTATTATTTAAATAAGGGCGGTCATGGAATGAACTAGCAGCTTGGACAAGTATATGCATGTAAAACCTGAGAAAGATGAAATAGGAATGCTAGACACAAAAAGATA
>NW_004949192.1:1237701-1239066 GCF_000317375.1 Microtus ochrogaster
GGAAGAAAGTGACTGAAAAACTGTAATTATAGGTGTAACTGTCTTTGAAATTTCCTGATAAAGTCTCTGAGAAATGATGGGCAAGTCAGATGAATATGGGTGCCTGTAAAGTCATAGAAAAACTTTGGGTGACTGTCCAGGCAGTAAGATGACTCTCTTAATTCTAGAGTTTTGGAAGTTGCGTACAATGTAATTCCTGTTAACTTAGGAATCATGTTAATATGTCCTTTTGGAGACACTGATGAAGTTGAAGAATAAATAGTTATAATTATAGCTTTCTTTAGTTATGATAAAATATAAGATACCTATAAATATTGTAATATGCTTCTTGCTAAATAACTGTTTTGTTATATGCAATTTTAGTATGTTAAAGTGAAATCTTTCTCTTTTATTTAGAAACAAAAAGGAAGGTGATTTGGGAGGTGATGTATTTGTGAATATCTTTTATTGCCATTTGTAAATAAGGAAGCTGAATCAACCAATATCTTAACAAAGTAAAGAAAGCCTAAAAGAGCTATATAGAGAAAGTAGGAAGAGTCACTGAAAAGTCATGAAGCTGCTGCCAGAAACAGATACCTTTCCTGGAGCCTGCTGAAATTTGCCAGTAAGCCATGACCTCATGGTGGTGCACAGATTTGTATAGATGGGTTAGTTTAGGATATAAGAGCTAGCTAGCAATACTCTTAAGCTATTGGCTAGACATTATTGTAAATAATATAGTTTCTGATTGGTTATTTCAAGTCAGGGCATTACGATACAAGCCATCAGCCTCTGCTAACAGATCTAATCCTTATGATATGCTGTCTTCAAATGTGAGATATCCTTTACTTTGGGATATAAATTGAATCTACACATGGCGTGAAGTATTTTTAAGTCCAAGAATAATGATAATAGTATGTATTAAACAAGTGTAATTAGAAGAAACATTGTGAATTTTTAGCTCTTTGAACAACTGTGCATGATTAATATTGTTGTAAAATGATGTTTTTATGGCATATAAAGCTGATGTTTAACACTCTAGTGCATATTAACCAGCATGCTTACCCTCAACATTACAATGCTGTTGCTTTCTCATGAAGACATCATTTGTGAGAATATTTTATCTTTTCTTGTTATGGTCATACTTCAAATATTGGAATGTTCCTTGCCAAGTTATTTTTGTATTTCCCCATTTTTTTTCTTTTTCTAAGTTTTATAGCTGTTTGATTATTTTAAAATAAACACACCAAAACAAAGACACAAATCTCTTTTGAAATGTAAGTGATGATGATGAAAAGCTCTATGCTAATCCCCAGGGTGAAGAAACTCATATGATGCATGACATTTTTATACTGATCTGGTTGACAGTGGGCATGTGATCTCTAA
>NW_004949192.1:1242853-1243316 GCF_000317375.1 Microtus ochrogaster
TTTAAACCCAATGTAAAACTATATACAATAAGAACATATATCGCAGATATCAAATATAAAATTTAAAGCTACCCTGTCTTGAAAACCCAAAAAATTAGAGTTACTCCCATCATAAACAATATCAAGAAAGAAATGTACCCTAAAGGTTTCAAAAAATATCCTATCCTAAGAAACTAAGTCTTATATTAGAAATGGATTGACCAAGTTATGAGAGGAATGTAACTATGACTACTTAGTATTCAACCCTATTGAAAACCTGAGAGGAAAATAATATTACTTAAGTAAACATGTAGTACAAAGAAGCAACTTTCAAATGTGCAATAAATGACAGAGGCAACTGGCTATGTAGGTAACTACCCAAAGTCTCCTTTTCAACATTGGAGCAAATAACATTTCCTAAGACCTAGAGTCACTGACAGACCATTTTCAGAGGCAGGAAAAAAATTAAATTCATCTTAACCTG
>NW_004949192.1:1244230-1251212 GCF_000317375.1 Microtus ochrogaster
TGAAACCAGTATTTGATTAAATTTCATTTGCCCCAATGAAATTTCAAAACTGGAAATAAATGCATTATTCTTGTAGATTATCCAGTGCTCAAAAATCCTAGCATGGCTAATGGCAAAACAAATTTTCAAAGTGGCTTGCCATGAATGTGCTATGTAACAAAACGGGGCTTGAAACTGGTGGACATACAACTTCTTTAAATAAATCATCATTTTATTAAAGATATATATGTATATATGTTTTATTGGTGCTTAGGAGATTTAGAGAGAGTTTCTAATATTTTAAATCTAGTTGTTTACTTAAATTAATAATTGAAAAATATTAAATAGAGAATATTTATGTATATTGATTGCATTTAAGAAACACATATATGAAGGCTGCTTCATGCAAAGGTAAATGTACAAACACCTATAAGCTTTAAAACAAGCAAACACAAATGTTAAAAAATTAAAGATATGTATCTTTTTTCCTGAAATCAATTAAACTGAATTCATTTTTTTTAACATTAAGACACTTGTGGGCTACTACATTACATTAGGGTTTATATGGGAGAGGGTTTAAAATCTACATTTTTTTCTAGAAACCACCCACTTCCTTGTACAGCACTCTGATCAACTTACATATGTTATGTATTAGAATTAAAGTACACGGAAAATTATAATTGCATTTTTATTTGTATATAAGTCATAATATCGTATTGCATGTAACATATTTAATTATAATTTGACTGCATAAAAACAACATGTAAAAACCGAGAAAAAAATCACAAAGGACCAGAAGACAGATAAATTGGCAGCAAAGATTCACAATTAAAAATCTCCAGGAAAAAATGGAGGCTTCCATGTATATAGGTAGATTCAAGGAAAAAAAAAATCTGCCAGCTTGTTCAACCTGTTACATTTTGCCAGTTTCGTTGGCTGTTAACTGCAGGAAAAACCCAGGGTAAATAATATATTATCCTGTGTTCCTCTGTCAATTGCTCTGCTTCTTTTCACAACACACTGAGAGGAGAGGAGGGAGACACAGATGACTCATCAGCTCTGGATGAGATCATCAAGATGAATGTAGTCTTGTGCTTTCCGGTCCTCGATTTGAGATCTCTCTGCTTATTGGTTCCTACATGGCATAAAAAGGTCTGCACTGAAAGATTTTGCCAGTGGGGCTTTGACTAAAGTCCTGCTCAAAGCTGGACTTTAGTCAATGCCTCACTGTAAACAAAACCGGAGGAGAAAATGTGTCCCAGAGACCTGCAGGATACAGAAGAAATAGGAAAAGCAAGGAATTTGTGAGTGTCACCCCAATCTGTTTGTAGTGCGGAAAATGCGCTCGAGTCTGAAGCTACTGATTCAGCCGTAAATTCTGCGATTCCTAGGTTAGCTTTAGATTATCTATTTTTGAAATGATGATTTTCTTAACAAGTCTATTCATGACAACACTGGAATATACTGATCTTATGCGCCATTGGAAGCCTCACTAAGATAATTGCTATGTTGGCGAATAGCCTCTGTCACCTGGGAATCTGAAATTTTCAAGTGTAAGATTCCGTAATAAGTGTTTAGGGACTCTGACATGGCATTTCTGAATGTGATACCAGTAAGCGGCATTCGGCAGCACAGAATCACAATAAGCCATCACCAGAGAGAAATGGAGAATTTCAGATAGATAGGCAAAATACAGACCCAAGATTCAGATATGTGATCACCTCCTAGTTATCTAATAATGAATTCCCTCTTGAAAATTGGATTCTGGTCCTAGGTAAACTACATTATTTCTTGCAATCTACTTTCACTTTCATATTTTTCTGTCGGAGCAAACATTGAGATGGGAGGGAGAAATGAGTCAGAGGCTCTGGATGCAGATCTCCATGGTTACCACAGGCTTTCTTCCCATTGGTGGAATTGAGATCACTCTCCTCACTGTTTCCGGAAAATTTGAATGCACACACTCCTTCAGATAATTCCAAGGCAAGGAGAGCTAATAATATTGTCAACATAGCAAAGCCTTCCAGGACAGGTTCTGGCTATATGCCAGGTCCCAGCTGCAAATATTTATAGCTGAAATCCGAATGTACATTAGCCCAGACACAGTAGACTGCTCTTGACATCTATATGACAAAAAACCCAGGGTAATTAGCAGTCCGGTACTGGTATATTCCAGTATTACTGTTTGGATTCACCTGTTATGGTCTGTGCATCATGTCCATCCCTGCTTCTGAAACCTCTCCTTCTCTTTAAAGTTGTGGCACCACTATCTCTGTCTTGAACACTGCAGCATCTTCAAAGAAATAATTCCCTTAATGTTTTAGTATATGACAGTGTCAAGGGGAGTCATGCCCTTTTCTCTTTTCTCTGAGTTTTATTGTGAAAATTGGTATGACATTCCTGTTTTTTTTTCTCATGAAAACAGAATCATTGATAATATTATGAAGTAACATATGAAAGCACTACCCTATCTGTCACCAAAGACTCCTTTAAAACAATATCTAAGCCGGGCGGTGGTGGCGCACGCCTTTAATCCCAGCACTCGGGAGGCAGAGGCAGGCGGATCTCTGTGAGTTCAAGACCAGCCTGGTCTACAGAGCTAGTTCCAGGACAGGCTCCAAAAACCACAGGAAACCCTGTCTCGAAAAAACAAAAAAAACAAAACAAAAAAAAAAAACAATATCTATACTGAAAGTGTCAAAATAAATCCTACTACATAATAAAATTATTATATTTTATTGTGTAATACAATTGTATACATCAGTATTCCTATTGAGTAAACACTGTTGTGATTTTCTATAACCAATTTTGCATTGACCTTTTCTAGTTCAAAGGCTAATCAACATAACTATACAGTAAAAAATGATCCTTTCTCTCATAGCCTCCAATATTTGTCAGTGCCTTTTCTGCTAATTGTGTTACTTTTAGAGCGTTTTCCACATTTTTTTGACATTTCAATAGGGGATGTTATTATGTTAATCATTTTTTTCTTTCTTTTAGTTAATTTTAATAGGCATTTAAGATTTCTAAAATTTTGTTAAGACCTTAAATTTATCCATTTTATTTTTTTCTAGAAGTTACAGCCAATGCTATTTGTGGGTCTTTGGATAATATATTTAGGGCAGAGTTAGATATTATATTCCTTCAGAAAAGTTGCAGATGAAATTTCTGATTGTGCTATCACTATCTTGCTAACAATATAGAGTAGGCTCGAGTGTTGCAATTGGCAGATTGTTCTTTCTTTCAATTAAATAGCTACAGTTCTAAAATAATCAAATAGTAGAAATTTAGACATGTCTATGGATATGTAACCTGTAATACCCTCTGAAGATAAATTTTGACAAATTATGACATTTGAATTAGCTGAAGAAACCATGCATTTTACCTTGATATTTTGTAGTCCTCTTAGTTGTGGGTTTGACCATTTATATTAGTATGATTGTAAGTTGAAATTAAAGCTATATTAATGGTTTAAGAAACTGACTCTAAGATCCAAATAGTGTAAAATATTGATTAAATACCTTATTTTTAAGACAAACAGGAAAATTTAATTTTATTAATTCTTTGTAGATTTGTATGGGAGTCTTCTGAATATTGTTCTTCTTTGATATATGTGTGGATGATATAAAAACCGCAAAGACACTTTAGTCATCCTATGGCTTCAGTTCAGGAGTCAGACAAAAATTGTTGAATCTGTAAGAATGCAAAAAGTACAATCATAGGAAAGAAAGTAGTACAGTATTTCTTACATATAAAAATATCAGTGTGTACTCTAAATAATAACCCTTATGTTATTTTTGCTTTTATGTTCAAAAAATTCACAGACTCATAAAGGGCTCTGTCCATGAACTGGTAATTTGAAATATTAACTATTGGAGATATTTCTAATATATATGTGTGAAAAAAAAACCTGATATACAAACATTATCATGTTTTCCCAGAACATTAAGCATATGCAGTGAATACAGGAGATCTGAGATTTACTTGCCAGTTTTCATACCACATGTGCCAAATTTCAAGTCTGTGGCATCTTATTAAACTAACATATACGAACAGTAATTTATTGGTATTTATGTATATGTACACTTGTATTATTGAATTTTAATTATGTAAGTTTGTATATCTAACTGTTTCATTACAAAATCCAGAGAATGTTCTACTATATTATGAGGAACATTATTATTTCAAAATATTACCGGAATGTCTTATATTATTAAGAAAAATGATGATAGGGGAAAAATAGATTTTCTCAGGTATGCTAGCTTTGAAATGATTACCATGTGCTGGAAGAATGCCCCATACCAACACACACACACACACACACACACACACACACACACACACACACACACACACACATTTTCCCTGAAGTCAGATGTCATTGAAAAGAGAGAACAGATAAATGAACAAGGATGGAGTACTGATATTGGTGATTACAGGAAAAATCTAGAGAAGGCATTGCGGTGAATTTTATCAAAATTTAAATGTTCATATAAAAATATCTTAAAAATGTGTCAAAAATATTAATTAAGACTATTGCTCTGAAATCAATGTCATAGCATGTTCACATAAGTATAACACTAATACAAGCATGCAGATAATTGTGAAATTGAAAATAATATGTATATTGTGTTTTTTCTAAATGAAAATATCAAATTGTTGCTAAATTATCATGACATTGTGAGATACAATTTTGTAATTTTTGCATGTTCAGATTTGGTTTTAAAATATCGTTTCTATTTAGAAAATATCTTTATTATTACATTTTTTTTGTAAAATACATACATATTGGTATAGGTGGTCCTTCTCTATATGTGTTGATTTCATTGGTTAATGAATAAAAAACTGCCTGGGTTTTTTGATAGGACAGAACATAGGTAGTCAGGGAAAACAGAACTAAACACAGGGAGAAAAAAAACAGAAGAGAGAGCTACCATGGAGCCACCAGAGTCAGACATGATGAAAATTTCCCGGTAAGTCACTGTCATGTAGCAATATACAGATTGATAGAAATGGATTAAATCAAGATGTGAGAGTTAGCCAATACGAGGTTAGAGAAAATAGGTTAGGCAGTATTTTAATTAACATAATTTCTCTTTTGTTATTTCAGGGTTAAGCAAGCAGGATGGCTGGGACGAACAAGCAGCCTTTCCCTGAAACAATTGGTGCTCAAAGTGATCAACTAAATCAATAAAATATATGAGCTACAAAAGGTATGAATAAATACAACTGCTTAATACAATTATTTTTTTTGTAAATAGAAATGTATTCATATATATTCACTCTATACACATTGTGGTAATTTGTTTATCCAATTTTATCTTCAGAGTTTCAGAAACACAATTTAGCAATCTCAATCCATTCGCTCTTGGTGAGTACAACAGCTACAATATCATCTAGTCTGGTAATCTGGTCAATCCACTACACCAAACTTTCAGGAAGCTAGTGTGGTTCATTATCTTCCTCTAAACACACACACACACACACACGCACACGCACACGCACACACGCACACGCACACGCACACGTTCGTTCAGTCCCAGTCCAGATGGCCTTGGTGAGCTCCCATTAGATCAGTCCCAATGTCCCCATGCGTGGTCACATCCCTCGCGGTCCTGACTTTTTTTTCTAATGTTTTCCCTCCTTCCACTCTTCATCTGGGCCTTGGGAACTCAGTCCTATGCTCCAATCTGGGTCTCTGTCTCTATCCAATCCATCACCAGATGAAGGTTCTATGATTATATGCAAGTTATTCATCAGTATGGCTATGGGATAAGGCCAGTTCAGGCACCCTCTCCTCTGCTGCCCAATGACCTAGATAGGTAAATTCCCATGGACAACTGGGAACCCCTCTATGGCCAAGTCTCTTGCCAACCCTAAAATGGCTCCCTTAGTTAAGATATCTTCTTCCCTGCTCCTATATCCACCCATCCTCCATCTCAACCACTTTGAAAATCAGTGTGGTTGTTTCTCAGGAAACTGGGAGTCAACCCACCACAGGATCCCACATTTCCATTCTTGGGAATATACCAAGAGATGACCAATTATACTACAAAAGCATTTGTTCAACTATGTTCATAGCAGCACTATTTGTAATAGCTAAAACCTAGAAACAACCTAGGTGCCCCTCAATAGAAGAATTTATAAAGAAGGTGAGGCACGTATACACTTTAGAGTTATACTCAGCAGTAAGAAGCAATTACATCTTGAATTTTGCATGCAAATGGATGGAAATAGAAAACACTTTACTGGGTGAGATAACCCAGATCCAAAAAATGAAGATGGTATATACTTACTCATAAGTGGATTCTAGCCATAAACAACAGACATTGAGCCTATAATTCGTGATACTACAGAAGCTAAATAAGAAGGTGAACCGAAAGAAAAGCATACATTTATCATCCTGGATACTGGAAGTAGACAAGATCGCTGGACAAATGTTGGGAGCACGGGAGTGGTTTGTGGGGAAAGGGAGATGGGGAGAGAGAATGGATAGGGTATCTTAAAAGTAGAGTGGGTAGTAGATTTTATGTTTTATCTGAATACATAGGTTTATGGCATAGCTCTAGGCATTCTCACGGTTACTCTCTATACTAAGATAACAATTATTTCTAAGATTTACAAAAGCCAAACTCCATAGAAAAACTAGATATAAGCTGGAGGGATCCAAGCCTGATACATAAACAAAATTAAAGACAGAGGAGAGCAGCAAAATCCAAATCTATCAATTTATGTGTTAGTGGGAGAAATAAGGAGTTCCATTGTTGAGATCCAGGTGATGGATGTTGTTAGACTCAGGGAATACTAATTTGAATTTTGCAAGTCCTATCAAATTGGAGGATCATATTTTCATTTGCATATAACACATGCCAGAGATATTAATGGTGACAATACATCAGAACTACAGATCCTGCATAAGACCATGCCTTTATAAAACTTAGTTTGTAATTAGCTTTGAATATTCTGATACTTTCTCAGAGCAGGTGACAATGAAATTCACAAA
>NW_004949192.1:1251782-1252447 GCF_000317375.1 Microtus ochrogaster
TGTAGGAACATTAAAAATAGATATTTTGCCTTATATTTGGAGATGCAAATATATTTTTGAAATGCTCTTTTAGCTTGAGTGTGGAATTATAGGAATGTCCTTTCCCAAGAAGCACATTTCATAACAATGTTTTGAAACCTTTGTTAAAATATTCTCCTATTATTTCATAATAAAGGGGGTTCACTCTTCATAATATCTCACCAAATGTCCTGTGACATTTTCAGTTCTGTTCAAATATTTATATAAGTTTATGTATGGCATATATATGAGCATCATATATATATATATATAAGTTAATGGGTACAAGTGTTTTATATAGTCTAGAATTTCATGTATAAGTGCAGTATTTATATTACCTCACAATTTTTCCTGCTACTTTCAGTGAAATATCTACATTAGAAAATGTCAAAATAAATAGAATAAGTAGGAATGTTATTTTACATTTTTGTTCACATGCAAATGTACACACAACTATCACGAACTGTATAAAGAATGGGGTGATTATATGTAATCATTTTAGATTATCATTTTGAAGTTTAAAACTATCAATATTATTTTACAGTATAAGCAGATCTTTTCTGTTTTGCATGAAATTTTTGTCCCTGACTTTTCTGCTATGAGCAGGAATTTGAGGGTTTCCCAACTTTGCCAGCAATACAATTTCT
>NW_004949192.1:1253557-1257198 GCF_000317375.1 Microtus ochrogaster
TGTTATCTTTTATTTTTGACTGTTGTTGCATGGAGAGTGGGACCTTTTGTTCCATCCCGGCCTTCCCTCTAGCTTTGACCTGAAATAATCACAAAGAAACAGTATTCATTTCAAGACTGCCTGGCCCATTACCTCTAGCTTCTTATAGACTAACTCTTACATATTAGTGTAACCCATTTCTATTAAATCTGTGTATCGCCAAGTGACTGTGGCTTACCAGCAAAATTCTATCCAGCATTGTATGAGGCAAGAGATCAATGGTATCTCTCAATCTTCCCCTTTTCCCAAAATTCAGTTCTATCTACTCCCTCCTTATCTAAGTTCTGTCCTATAAACTAGGCTAAAGCAGTTTCTTTATTCATTACTAATGAAAGCAACACACAAACAGAAAGAACTCCCACTCTAGACTATAAATGAGTTAAGTACAGAGGCACATTTCATAGTATGTGGTGCTAATCTAAACTAGCATATATGTTTTAAAGATGTCTTGACTTCAAAATTTGGTTCTAGTTGTATATTTGCATATAATTCATTTTTTTCATATTAAATGTAACAATTATAAGCTGACTACATAAAAACTAGACATATAAACAGGCAAAACAAATCACAAACAATAAAAAAATAAGATGCTTTGGCAGCCCAGATTCCCAATCAAAAATCTCCAGACAGTAATAAAAGGCTTCCATGTATACAGGTAGATTCGAGGCAAAATCTGCTGCTGGCTCATTCAGCCTGTCACATTGCCTGTTTTGTAGTCTGTTAACTGGATGTAAAACCCGGTATAAAGTAGATTTATCCTGTGTTCCCCTGTCATTTTTTTTTCTGCTTCTTTTCACAACACACAGGGAGGAGGGAGACACAGATGACTCATCAGCTCTGCATCATGTTAAATGCAGTCCTGTGCTTTCCTGTCCTCGGTTTGAGATCTCTCTCCTTATTGGTTCCTAGATGGCATAAAAAGGACGGATTTGAGGGATTTTGCCAGTGGGGCTTTGACTAAAGTCCTGCTCAAAGCTGGACTTTAGTCAAAGCCTCACTGTAAACAATACCAGTGAAGAAAATGTGTCCCAGAGACCTGCAGGATAAAGAAGCAATAGGAAAAGCAAGGAATTTGTGAGAAGAGTCACCGGTTTCTGTTTGCAGTGCAGGAAATGTGCTCGAGTCTGATGCCACTGATTCAGCCGTAAAATCTGTGATTTCTAGGTGAGCCTTACGTTCTGTATTTTCTGAAATGAAGATTTACTTAAAAAGTCTATACCTGATAACGTCCGGGTTGTACTGATCTTATGCGTCTTTGGAGCCCTCACTAAAACAATTGCTATGCCGGCAAATAGACTCAGGTACCTGGGAATATGAAAATTTCAAGTGTCTGATTTCCTCATCAATATGCTTAGGGGACTCTGACATGATATTTCTCAATGTGATACCGGGAAGCAACAATCTGAAACACAGTAACACAATCAGCCATCAGCAGGAAGAAATGGAAATTTTCAGGTAGATAGGACTCAGACCCAAGAGGTCAGATATGTAATCACATCCTAGTTAACTCACAATAATCCCCTCTTTAATAATCGAATTCTGGTCCTAGGTAAACTACATTTTTTTTTCCTGTTATCCACTTTACTTTCATTTTTTTCTGTCAGAAGAAACATTGAGGTTGGGGGAGAAACGAGTCAGCAGCTCTGATGCAGATCTCCAAGGTAACCACAGGCTTTGTTCCTATTGGTGGAATTGAGATCACACTCCTTATTGTTCATGGAAAAAATTGAATGCACACACTCCTTCCGTCCGTGGCAAGAAGAGCTAATAATATTGTCAGCATAGCAGGTCCTTCCTAGTCAGCCTCTGGAAATATGTTATCTCTCTGCTACAAATTTTTATACCGGAACCTGGAATGTACATTGGCTCAGACCCGGCAGACTGCTCTTGACATCTATATGAGAAAAAGCCCAGGGAAATTAGCAGTCAGGTAATGTTTTATTCCCACTATTACAGTTCTGAGTCACCTGTTATGGTCTGTGCATCATGTCCATCCTGTTTCTGAAAATTCTCCTTCTCTTTAAACTTGTGGTACCACTGTATCTGTCTTAGAACACTGCAGTAACGGCAAGTAAATATTTCAATTCAGGTTTCAGTATCTGACAGCATCTAGGGGAGTCAGGCCCTTTACTCCTTTCCCTGAATTTCATTGTGAAAATTGGTTGGCATTGCAGGTTTCTTTTTATTAAAAGCTTAGACTCATTGAAAATATCATGTAGTAATCTATGAAAGCACTTCTGTATCTCTCACCAAAGACTCTGAATTTAGAATGAGGTTTCGAAGAGGAAACATACTTCTTACCATCCTATTGTTTTTTAGGTTCCCACATTCTCAAATTTGCTGTTTTGGTCAAAATAGTCTTTGTGATTTTGTGTATAAATACTCATGTACATGATACTTTCATACTGTAAGCCCATTCCTAATTAGGAAATCTGACAGCCTAAGCTTTTTTTTGGAAATCAACTCGTTATTGATGATGGTTGCTAGGTATTACATACTTCCCTTGAAAATAATTAACACAATATATTTCTTTGTTATTGTGTGTCATGTTGTTGTATGCTTTGAAAAAGTGCAGATCTTATATTGTATCTTCCATAGCAGACTCTAAATACATATGTCTGCTACTAATGTTGAGACTTGAAAACATTGGTACCTTAGAATCAAGATCCTCCATTTGAATCTGTCACAGTATTTCTGATATCTTTAAAATATAAATGAACAAAGCTTTCAAGTAGTTTTAAAGGCATGAAACATCAAACATAGTAACACACAGCTTCACATTTTCTATAAAAAGATCTTCCCTGCACATATTATTTTCCTACTAGTGCCAAAGATCATTTCTGATGAGGGTCAAATAATGCTCAGATATATGAACATATCTATATTTCATTAGACTATGGAAGAATAAAATATATTATATTTATGAAAGTCTATTACCATTGTAGTCATAGATTCCTAGCATTAAGGCTATTTGAGTGATGCCTTCCATCATATAGTTTTAATAAAAATATTTACTTGATTTCTGTCTTCATTTTTTGGCTATTATGAAAAAAAAGAACTTCTGAAGCCTTCTTACTATTTTCTTATTGACTTGTAGCTAATGAGAGAATTAATCTGCAATTTTTGCACAAGTAGTTAATCCCACTTAAATTACTCATAATTGGAGAAGTACTAACATTCTATAGTGATGAAAATATGTAGGAACTTCCAAAGCAGTTTTTTCCATTGTATTGACATTGTAAGCATAATTTTAATTGTTCTGTGAATGTCTAGTTTTGCACCTATAGCCATGACTTCAGCAATTATACAGATGAAATAACACACTACATGGATCTGAGTGAGGAACAGCTGATATGCTTCATAGTATAAGAAGTTCAGTTTTACAATCTCTTTCCTAATATACTATGAAGTATCTCAATTACTTTTCAATATTTATATAAGTTTGTAGTTTTGTACAAATATGAGATTGACTGTGCATAATATTTATACATACATATACGTGTATGTGTATACTTTCTCAATATAGTTGAGAATTTTATACACCAGTACAGCATTTATGTTAATTTATACTCAATTCTGCTTCTTTCTTTAAAAATATATCT
>NW_004949192.1:1257298-1257905 GCF_000317375.1 Microtus ochrogaster
TGAATGTCTAGTTTTGCACCTATAGCCATGACTTCAGCAATTATACAGATGAAATAACACACTACATGGATCTGAGTGAGGAACAGCTGATATGCCTCATAGTATAAGAAGTTCAGTTTTAAAATCTCTTTCCTAATATACTATGAAGTATCTCAATTACTTTTCAATATTTATATAAGTTTGTATATTTGTACAAATATGAGATTGACTATGCATAATTATATTTATACATACATATACGCGTATGTGTATACTTTCTCAATATAGTTGAGAATTTTATACACCAGTACAGCATTTATGTTAATTTATACTCAATTCTGCTTCTTTCTTTAAAAATATATCTATACTAAAATTGTCAGAATAGATCTTACTATATAATAAGATTTGCACTGGCCCATAGGTAAATCAAATGAGATCCTAGAAGGGGAGTAAAGGTGGGATGGGGCAAGAGACACAAGAAATGTAGACAAGACAGGATTCTGATTAAGTCTTGTTTATTCAAGGGAATAATCCAGGTATATACAGATTAAGGGAAAGGAGGAAATTCTCCTTGTACATGGGTAACTAGGCAACTTATTGGCAACCTAACCATGATCTAATGGTCAGG
>NW_004949192.1:1290058-1291340 GCF_000317375.1 Microtus ochrogaster
TCCTTGTTAGGAGATCTCTCTGCTTATTGGTTCCTACATGGCATAAAAAGGACTGCACTGAGAAATTTTGCCAGTGGGGCTTTGACTAAAGTCCTGCTCAAAGCTGGACTTTAGTCAAAGCCTCACTGGAACAAACACCAGAGAAGAATATTTGTCTCCAAGACATGCAGGATACAGAAGCATAGGAAAATCAAGGAATTTGTGAGAGTCACCTGATTCTGTTTGCAGTGCAGGAAATGCCCTGAAGTCTGAAGCCACTGATTCAGCCTCAAAATCTGCGATTCCAAGGTTAGCTTTAGATTATTTATTTTCTGAAATGATGATTTTCATAGAAAGTCTATTCATGACAACACTGAAATGTACTGATCTTATGTGCTATTGGAAACATCACTAAGATAATTGTTATGTTGGCAAATAGCCTCAGCCACCAGGGAATCTAAAAATTTCAAGTGTAAGATTCCGTAATAAGTGTTTAGGGACTCTGACACGGAATTTCTGAATGTGTTTCCAGTAAGATGCAATCTGCAGCACAGAATCACAATCAGCCGTCAGCAGGGAGAAATGGAAATTTCAGGTGGATAGACAGGATACAGACCCAAGAATTCAGATACGTGATCACGTCCTACTTACCTCATAATGATTTCCCTTTTGATAATGGGATTCTGGTCCTAGGTAAACTACATTATTTCCTGCCATCTACTTTCACTTTCATATTTTTCTGACGGAGCAAACATAGAGAAGGGAAGGAGAAATGAGTCAGCAGCTCTGATGCAGATCTCCAAGGTTACCACAGGCTTTCTTCCTATTGGTGGAACTGAGATCATTCTCGTCACTGTTCCGGGGAAAATTTGAATGCACACACTCCTTCAGAGGATTCCGAGGCAAGGAGAGCTAATAATATTGTCAACATAGCATATCCTTTCTAGACAGGTTCTGGCTATATGCCAGCTCGCAGTTGCAAATATTTATAGCTGAAATCCGAATGCACATTTCCCGGACAAAGCAGACTGCTCCTATATGACAAAAAATCCAGGATAATTAGCAGTCTGGTACAGGTATATTCCAGTATTACTGTTTGGAGTCACCTGTTATGGTCTGTGCATCATGTCCATCCCTGCTTCTGAAACCTCTCCTTCTCTTTAAAGTTGTACCACCACTATCTCTGTCTTCAACACTGCAGCATCTGCAAAGAAATAACTCCCTTAATGTTTTAGCATATGACAGTGTCAAGGGGAGTCATGCCCTTTCCTCTTTTCTCTGAGTTTCATTGTGAAAATTGGTA
>NW_004949192.1:1292951-1296710 GCF_000317375.1 Microtus ochrogaster
ACACACACACACTCGCGCGCGCGCGCGCACACACACACACACACACACACACACACACACACACACATACACACACACATTCCCTGAAGTCAGATGTCACTGAAAAGAGAGAAGATAAATGACCTGAGTCTGGAGTACTGATATTGGTGATTACAGGGGAAATATGGAGACAACATTGCAGTGATTTTATCAAAATTTAAATGTTCATATAAACATATATTAAAACGTGTCAGAAATATTAATTGAGACCAGTACTCTGAAACTATTGTCATAATATGTACATGTAAGTGAAAAACTAATATAAGCATGCAGACAATTGTGAAATTTTGAAAATAATACGTGTATTGTGCTATTTCTAAATGAAAACATCAAATTGTTGCTAAATTATCATGACATTGTTAGATACAATTTTGTAAATTTTGCATGTTCGTACTCGGTTTTGAAATAACGTTCCTATTTAGAAAATGCCCTTATTTCTACATATTTTTATGTAAAATACATACATACTGGTGTAGTAGGTACTTTTCTCTACGTCTTGCTTTCATTGATTAATGAATAAAAAAAACTGCCTAGGTCTTTTGATAGGGCAGAACATAGGTAGGCAGGGAAAACAGACCTAAATGCATGGAGAAAAAAAGCAGAAGAAGGATCTACCATGGAGCCACCAGAGCCAGACATGCTGAATCTCTCCCAGTAAGCCTTTGCCATGTAGCAATATACAGATTGATAGAAATGGATTAAATCAAGATGTGAGAGTTAGCCAATAGGAGGCTAGAGCAAATGGCAGTATTTTAATTAATATAATTTCTGTTTTGTTATTTCAGGACTAAGCGAGCAGGGTGGCTGGCATGGACAAGCAGCCTTTTGCTGGAACATTTGGAGCTCAATGTGATCAACTAAATCAATAAAATATATGAGCTACAAAAGGTATGAATAAATATAACTGCCTATTACAATTATTTTTTGCAAATGAAATGTATATATATACTCACCCTCTATACACATTATAGCAATTTGTGTATCTCTTTTTATTATCAGATTTTCAGAAACACAATTTTCAGTAATCTCAATCCATTACTACTTGGGGAGAACTAGCAACTACAATATTATCTATTCTAGTAATCTTCTGGTCAGTCCACTACATCAAACTTTCCGGAAGCTAGTGTGGTTCTTAATCTTCCTGTAAACACACACACACACACACACACACACACACACACACACACACACACACACACACACACACACACACACACACATACACACCTGCAGGCACTCATTTAGTCCCACTCTAGCTGACGTTGGTGAGCTCCCATTAGATCAGTCCCAATGTCCCCGTGGTTGGACATAAACCTCGCTGTCCTGACTTCCTTTCTCATGTATTCCCTCTTTCCCCTCTTCATCTGTGCCTTGGGAACACCGTCTTCTGCTCCAATTTAGGTCTCTATCTCTGTCCCCATCCATCACAAGACGAAGGTTCTAGGGTGATATGCAAGATATTCATCAGTATGGCCAGTTCAGGCATCCTTTCCTCTGCTGCCCAAGAACCTAGCTGAGGAAATCCCCATGGACAACTGGGAACCCCTCAAGAGCCAAGTCTCTTGCCTACCCTAAAATGGCTCCCTTAGTTAAGATAACCTCTTTCCTGCTCCTATATCCACCCTTCCTCCATCTCAACCACTTTGGAAATCAGTGTTAGTGTTTCCCAGGAAACTGGGAGTCATCACACTACAGGATCCCGCAATTCCATTCTCGGGAATATACCCAAGAGATGCACAATCATACTACAAAAGCATTTGTTCAACTATGTTCATAGCAGCACTATTTGTAATAGCCCAAACCTGGAAACAACCTAGGTGCCTGTCAATAGAAGAATGTATAAAGAAGGTTTTGCACATATACACTTTAGAGGTATACTCAGCAGTAAAAAAAAATTACATCTTGAATTTTGGGTGCAAATGGATGGAAATAAAAAACACTTTACTGAGTGAGGTAACCCAGACCCAAAAAAATGAAGATGGTATGTACTTACTCATAAAGAACGGACATTGAGCGTATAATTCATGATACTACAGAAGCTAAATAAAAAGTTGAACCCAACGAAAAACATATATTTATCCTCCTGGATATTGGAAGTAGACAAGATCACTGGGCAAATATTGGGAGCACGGGGGTTGTTTTAGTTTGGGGGGAAAGGGAGATGGGGAGAGAGAATGGATTGGGTATCTTAAAGGTAGAGAGGGTAGTCATTTTTCACATCTTATCTGAATACTTAGTTTTATGGCATAGCTCTAGGCATTCTCACAGTTACTCTCTATACTAAGATAACAATTAATTCTAATATTTACAAAAGCCAAACTCCATAGAAAACTAGATATAAGCTGAGGGATCCAAGCCTGATACATAAACGTAATTAAAGGAAGAGGGGAGCTGCTAAATCCAAATCTATCAATTCGTGTGTTGGTGGGAGAAATTAGAGTTCCATTGTTGAGATCTAGGAGATGGATGTTGTTAGACTCATGGAAAACTAAATTGAATTTTGCACATCCTAGCAAATTGGAGGATCATATTTTCATTTGCATATAACACATGTCAGAGATATTAATGGTGACAATAAATCAGAACTACACATCCTTCAGAAGATCATGCCTTTATAAAACTTAGTTTGTAATTAGCTTTGAATATTCTGATACTTTCTCAGAACAGGTGACAAAGAAATTCACAAATCTTCACAATCTTTTATATCACTGCAAGTCTATTTTTAATTTTTTTAAAAATTTATTTTTATTTTATGTGCATTGGTGTTTTACCCTGAGTGACCGTCTCTTCACATCACTGAGTTATTTCCCATCTAGTTTCAGAAGTAATATTTCTGGTGAGTTTCTGCTGATGCACAAATATTTAGGTATGAGAATATATGATTAGGAATAAGATTATTTCTATATGACTCTAAAAGAAAGAAAAAAAATTTCTGTATGATTTTGTAATCATTTAGTCTCAGTTTCTAGTTGATTAAATACGTGTGATGTATTCTTTCCAAACGACGCTCTTAATCATAATCCTCATAGTTCCTTCATTTTATGCAACATTTTGGAGCCACTTTGATAAAAAAACATCTGAAGATTGTTCTTGATCCTCACTTTGATGCCATGTTGCACATGAAAGTGAGAAATTTTGTTCCCTCTAAATTAAGCCATATCACGCAAATTCAATTTCAGTCATATGTCATGAATTCATTTCCTGTGCGGCTTCTTTTGCAATAGAGGGATTTTTGTTCTATGAGAAAATAAGTGTGTAGGAATATCAAAAATAAGTGCTTTGCCTCATATTGGGAGGTACAAATATATTTTTGAAATGCTCTTTTAGCTTGACTGTGGAATTATAGAAATGCCTTTGCCACAGAAGCACATCTGATAACAATGTATTAACAAATGGGGTTCACTTTTCATACTATCTCAACAATTTTACTGTAACATATCAGTTCCATTCAAATATTTATGTAAATTTACATATTATGTATATTTAGGAGCTTACATATATATATATGTGTACAATTGCTTTATATAGTTTAGAATTTCATGTGTAAGTGCAGTATTTACATTATGTACAAAATAAATACAAGATGGAAGAAAGTTATTTTACATTTTTGTGCATATGCAAATGTATACACAACTAACAGAATCTGTATAAAGATTGGAGTGATTATATGTAGATTTTATTTTGAAGTTTAAAACTATCAATATTATTGCACAGTAAAAG
>NW_004949192.1:1298301-1299734 GCF_000317375.1 Microtus ochrogaster
AAATTTTGCCAGTGAGTTATGTAGTAATGAACAGATTTGTGAATATTAGTTAGTTTAGGATCAAAGTGTTAGCTTTTTTAATAGTAGCAACTAGCCAAATAGTACTGCAAATAATATAGTTTTTAATTTTTATTTTATGTCAGTTCAGTTACGAAATGAACTAGCATCATGGTCAACTATATCCACGTAAAATCTCAGAAAGCTTTAAAAGGAATGCTAGACACAAAAGGACAGAGTTAAGTATGGCTTTTAGGTAGTATTTTCTTGGGAGAGCTCTGTTTGCTAATAGCAAGCAGAGGCATTATTTTATTTTCATGGAAGACTTCTTGACTCAGTGGTAGCAAAAAAAATTCAAGACACTGTTAAGAAAGCTCAATGGTTCATGCTAGCTGCACAATTAATTATGATTCTTTTTGGTGGTTTGGCTGCAGAGCATTTGACTGGTGCTTGTGATTAGAGTACTATAATTTCTTAATTGCAATACAGACCTGGTGACATCAAAGCCAAGACCTGGGTCTGAAAGCAACATTCTCAGAAGCAGTAAACACACTGTCTCCATGATGGACTTAGTGGAACTGACAGTCATGATGGCATAGTTATTCCTGGCCATCTCTGCTTAGCATTTCAAAAATGCTTCTGGTCATAAAACAGTTATAGCTATAAAAAGAAACAACTGGTTGAAAAAAAATTAAAAAAGTCTTTAAATAGACACAGTATAGATAGTTATAGATTAAATGAGTAAAGAAAAACAATTCATATAAAGATGGAAAATACACACAGAGATTGGATTGTGTTTTCTTTTATTTCTGACTGTTTTTGCATGGAGAGTGGGCCAGTTTGTTCCATCCAGGCTGTCCGTCTAGCTTTCACCTGAAATATTCACACAGAAACTGTATTCATTTCAACACTGCCTTCCCCATTACCTATAACTTTTTATTGGCTAACTCTTACATATTAGATTAACCCATTTATAGTAGATCAGTGTATCTCCACGTGACTGTGGCTTACCATCAAGATTTTAACCAGCATTGTCTCAGGCAGAATTTCCATGGCATCTCTCACTCTTCTCCTTTTCCCAGAATTCATTTCTGTCTTCTCCCTGCCTACCTAAGTTCTGTCCTATCAACAACGCCAAGGCAGTTTCTTTATTCATTACAATGAAAGAAACACACAAACATAAGGAACTCCCACACCAGACTGTAAATGAGTTAAGTACCGAGGGATGTTGTATAGTATGTGTTGCTAATCTAAACGGGCATATAGGTTTTAAAGATATCTTGTCTTCAAAGTTAGGCTCTTGTTGTATATTTTCTTTGCATATAATTCATTCTATCATATTATATGTAACATGGAATTATAATTTGACTGCATAAAAACTACACATATAAACAGACAAAAACTGATCACAACAAATCAGAAGACAGGTACATTGG
>NW_004949192.1:1300120-1301576 GCF_000317375.1 Microtus ochrogaster
AGCATAGGAAAAGCAAGGAATTTGTGAGAGTCACCTGATTCTGTTTGCAGTGCAGGAAAGGCACTCGAGTCTGAAGCCACTGATTCAGCCGCAAAATCTGTGATTCAGAGGAGAGCTTTGGATTATTTATTTTCTGGAATGACGATTTTCATAGGAAGTCTATTCATGACAACACTGAAATGTACTGATTTTATGCGCCATTGGTAACCTCACTACGATAATTGCTATGTTGGCAAATAGCCTCAGCCACCTGGGAATCTAAAAATTTCAAGTGTAAGATTCAATAATGAGTGTTTAGGGACTGTGACAGGGCATTTCTGAATGTGATACCAATAAGCTGCAATCGGCAGCACAGAATCACAATCAGCCGTCAGCAGGGAGAAATGGAAATTTCAGGTAGATAGGCAGAATACAGACTCAAGAATTCAGATATGTGATCACGTCCTACTTACCTCGTAGTGATTTCCCTTTTGATAATGGGATTCTGGCCCTAAGTAAACTACGTTATTTCCTGACATCTACTTTCACTTTCATATTTTTCTGCCAGAGCAAACATAGAGAAGGGAAGGAGAAATGCGTCAGCAGCTCTGATGCAGATCTCCAAGGTTACCACAGGCTTTGTTCCTATTGGTGGAATTGAGATCATTCTTGTCACTGTTCCGGGGAAAATTTGAATGCACACACTCCTTCAAAGGATTCCCAGGCAAGGAGAGCTAATAATATTATTAATATTGCTAATCCTTCCTAGACAGGTTCTGGCTATATGCCATCTCTCAGCTGCAAATATTTATAGCTGAAATCTGAATGTACATTTCCCAGACACAGCAGACTCCTCCTGTATGACAAAAAACCCAGGATAATTAGCAGTCAGGTACTGGTATATTCCAGTATTACTGTTCAGAGTCACCTGTTATGGTCTGTGCATCATGTCCATCCCTGCTTCTGAAACTTCTCCTTCTCTTTAAAGTTGTGGCACTACTATCTTTGTTTTGAACACTGCAGCATCTACAAAGAAATAATTCCCTTAATGTTTTGGTATATGACCGTGTCAAGGGGAGTCATGCCATTTCTTCTTTTCTCTGAGTTTCATTGTGAAAATTGGTATGACATTGCTGGGTTATTTTTTTCTCCTGAAAACAGAATCATTGATAATATTATGCAGTAACATATGAAAGCACTTTCCTACCTGTCACCAAAGACTCTGAATTATAATATGGTATAGAAGAGGAAACCTACTTCTTATCATCCTATTTCTTTTAAGGTTCTCACAGTCTCAAAGTTGCTGTTTTGATTGACATAGTCTTTGTGTATTTGCATATAAATACTCTTGTACATGATAATTTCTCACTTTTTGTCCATTCCCAATTAGGAATTCAGACATCATGTGCTTTTTGGAAATCCAGTGTTTATTGGTGATGGCAGCGAGGTATTGCATACTTCCCTTGAAAATCATTAA
>NW_004949193.1:0-44460 GCF_000317375.1 Microtus ochrogaster
AAGGTAGAGGGAATGGAAGGAGGAGAGGGAATGAGAACTGGGATTGGAAGGTAAAATAGGAAAAGATAGTTTTCTTTAAAAATAAATAAATAAATATAATTTTATACACTAGTTTTCAATTCTTTATAACATCTTAATAGCATTGCTCTTTTATGTTTCTTTTCTGCATCTTAAATCCATATTAATTATATAAAAAAAGTTGATAAAAAGAGATACTGGAGTTAGGTTTCACAATTTGCACTGTGCTGATCAATTTGTACACATCTGGAGATTTATATTTGTTTATTTTTAGGTTATATGTATGAATACTTTGACTACATATATGTATGTGTGCTCTTCGTGCCTGCAGTGGCCAGTAGAGCACATGAGATCACTTGGAACTTAAAACTGTAGAAGATTATGTGCAGCCATATGGACACTGTGAGCTTGCCTGGGGTCCTTTCTAAGAGCAATAAACACTCACAACCTTTGAACCATCTCCAAAGCTTCAGATATAGAGATATTTATTTTTTCTTGTATCAATGAAAACCTTCATTTTCTAATGGAAAAAAGGCACAGCTATCATACAGCCTAGATATAAAACATCACATTTTAATAATATGCAAAGAGAATAGAACATGTAAAAATCAGTGTAAAAATATCACTCCATATAGATACTTGTAAGATATGTAATAATTTCTTCTGTGATCTTTGTAAAAATTTAGAAGATCTTTCAATTAAATGGACACATATTGAACAAAATTACAAAGTTTTGCTATTTGATATAGTTATCAGAATAGATTTTTGTACTTCAAGCTCTTGAGATATTCATAACATTACACATTCAAATGCTGTTTACTATTTGGAATTGATGCATTCATTGTTGTTTAAATGGCCATATTTTGTTCCATTCACCTTTAGTTATGTTAAAATAACAATCCTAAGAATTTGACAGATTTCCATTAAAATTTCTAAGAAGCCTGTATTAAAATTTTAAGTTCTGTGAGAAAGGTAGTTCTTTTCGAGATAAGCTATTACTAGTAGTTCAGACAGAACTCAAATTATAACCTTCCTCCTGCTTCAGGTTTAAAAGTACAGATATAATATGCAGATGGCATTGTGACCTACTAAGTTAATAGTGTTTTACATAGCATTTTTGAAAATAGATAAATACCAAACTTTAAGTTAGGATGAACAACTATTTAAATCACACAATTAATATGATGTGTCTGAAGAAATACTCAAAAGTATATTCTTAATCAAATATTATTCACAATACACATACACAATACTTATTCATCAGTATAGGTATGTGTACCATATCATTTCACAGAACTTGTCAGTTAATTTCAACAAACATTAATACATGAGGCTTTATGTCACATTCCCCATCTCCCACATGGAAAGATCAACCTGGGTATTCTCATGACTGCAAGGATTGTAAAAATGCAGACGACATGGGAAAAGGGGAGTATGGACAGTGTTATAGCTAAGACTGCACATGCTCTCCTGCTTTATGGTAGTTTTTACCTCCATAACTGGGTGTATTCAGTGACTTCATAATATCATTTGAGAAAAGATCATTATTGCAAAGCTTTGGTGACAGCAGGCATTGAAGGTTCATCACCTGTATTTTGATTAGCTTAGTTATTTGTGTATTCTAGTTCAAGGCCTAATATTTTAGACTTCACTATTGATAACTAAAAAAAAACATTTCCCTACCACTTTAATAATCCCTTTTCTAATTGCTCCATATGTACTTGTAGGTGGGGTTTTTCTGTCCTGCAAGCCACTTTCCAAATAACAATATTAGGTTGTAATATTTATTACAAATGTTAAACAGATAACTCGTACTTATTACTACTTAACTCTTACATTTAAATTAACCAAGGAAAGAGAAGAGGGAGGAAAGATGGAAGGAAGGAAACAGATAAATGAAATAAAAAAAAAGAAAAAATATATGGCATGATTTATTTAATTTTTTTTTACTGATTTTTTTTATTGAGCTCTACATTTTTCTCTGCTCTCCTCCCTGCTTCTCCCCTCCCCTTCAACCCCTCCCCCATGGTCCCCATGATCCCGATTTATCCATTCAGGGCAGGCCATGAGCAAGCTGAATTCTGAATGACACCCATACAATCATAATATTTACCAATAACACCAATGAGTGTAACTGTTTGAAAGTATTGGAAGGATTAGGAGGTGTGGCTATGTTGCAGGAGTGAGTTACTAGGATAAACTTTCAGACTCTAAATGCCCATGCCAGGGCAGTCTCTTCCTGGTACCTGCAGATCAGGATGTAGAACTGTCAGCTACCTCGTCTGCCTGAAATCTCCTGTGCTCCCCACTATGATAATAAGACACTAAGCCTCTGAAACTGTGGGCAATTCTCCCAGTTAAATGAATTGCCTTTGTCGTGGTGTCTTTTCACGGCAAGATAATACAAACTAAGACAATGCCTGATCACAATTTAATATTATATAGTATTGTCATTAAGATTTGTACACAATGTGTTTATTTCATACACTCTACTCCACCTTTCAGATCAAACTTCTCCTCTCTATGAACCCTCAACCTCATGTCCTACATTTTTACTTTTCTTTTTTAAATACTCACGAGTTCTCTTTTTACTGCCCAGGATGTAGGGCCACCCACCGGAGCATGGCAGACCAGCCAGGAGTCACATTGTTAAATTAAACATATTATCTGTTCCTCGAAAGTAATCAACTGCCAGTATCTCCTCAGTTATAGGTGTAGAGACCTCAAATCCTTTCACTTACATGCAAGAGTGTTAACTGACTTGATAGATTTGCACCGTTGAGCATAGCTACTGTGATTTCATGATTGCATTGGACCTATTCTATCCAGACAACAATAGTCCACCCCAAATTTCCATAATTTCTGGCTGTACCAAATTTTTCATCTCATATGTGATGCTCTCTGAGTCTTGTGTGTTCAGGGAGTGATGTAGATGTCCCATTTGTGGTTGAGTACTTCACTGACATTCATTCTATGACCACTGATCACTTGTGAATTCACATGTTAATTAGCTGCACACAGAAACTGTGTTCAAATTGAAGAGCTTTTCGAATCTGCACATAGAGAGATATAAATTTAGAGGAATGTTTTACACAAAATATATTTAATAAGCCTGGCGGTGGTGGCGCACGCCTTTAATCCCATCACTCGGGAGGCAGAGGCAGGTGGATCTCTGTGAGTTCGAGACCAGCCTGGTCGACCGAGCTAGTTCCAGGACAGGCTCCAAAGCCACAGAGAAACCCTGTCTCGAAAAACCAAATATATATATATTTTTTTTTTAATATAAAGGGTGTACTAAATATACTCATGGGGGTTCTAAGCTTCCCAGCCTTCATATAATTTTATATTCTTAATATATAATTAGAACAAAATTAATTGACCACATATTGTAACATGTAAGAAGCAACACTTAGTAGTTTAACAAAAGTGTTCACCTATAACAATTAACAAACATACCAGCTTGCTTCTGTGATTTTAAAGTTATGTACTTAAGTAGTCTCTTAAGTATAATAATGAATAATGGAAAGATGAAAAACTAACTAAAGTTTCTAATAGAAGTAATAAGGTCCATTCATATACAAAACAAGTATCTCTGTGTAAAAAGTTTAAGTGATTTATGAATAGTATATCTGATTACTATATTTTATAATTTCAAGATAAAATATTCAAACTTTACTTTCCACTGTTATTCATTTAATTTATTCCTGTTATTGTCATAAAATAATTATCGTATATTGAACATATTCTAAACTTCCTCAGTGTTCTTCTACTAACCTCTTTCCGTACCCTCATCATTAAACCCCTTCCTTATCTCAGACAGTTTTACTCCCAGATTTTATTGTATACACATTCATGACATTATGGATTTAGAAAGAATCCAGGGACCATGAATTGTGGAGCATGCTAATTTGTCTTTCAGAGACTTTTATCCTTCTATATGAATTTTAAAGGTGTTTGGTAGTTTTTTCTGTGAAGAGTGAATTTGAAATTTCATATGTGATTGTGTTGAGTTAATAGACCTTTTCTGGTGACACAGTCTGCAGTGGCCTGCGCTCTATGCGTTAGACCCCAGTTCGCGAGCTTTGGGCAAGGGGCTGGAGGTTGAGAACACAGACCGACACACAGACCTTTCAACACTGGTACCAAAAGCACCTCTTTAATAGCACCATGGAGGCTTAAATACACTGCAGTCAATGGCCAACAGGTGAAAATCCCATCCTCTGATCCTCTAAGCTCGGCACAGCTTCTAGTAACTTCAATTAGAAGGTTCTAGAAGGAAAGAGCAGCTGAAGGCCAGAACTCATTAGTCCCAACACAGTCACTTTCACAATACTATTTTTTTTTAATTTATAGTATAAACAATTGTACCTTATTTTGTGTCTTTTTCAGTTTCATTCTACAGTATTATAAAGTTTTCATTATTCAGCTCTTTCTTTTCTTTGGTGTTTTATTTCCTTTTGTCAGAGTTTTTCTAAAATACCAATAAGAAAGTAAGGTTATATTTTGGTGTACAGTTTGAGGTGACTTAGTCCATATTACAGAAACATGGCAACAGTACACCACCTGGTGAGATTACAGTTACAGAAAGGATGGAAAGGACAAGAAATGTAACTGGTTAACCCAAGCTAACCATTATCTTCTAATATCTCCAAAATCGTCCCCCAAAGTGCCTCCAGCTGTGTTCAAACATGAGCCTTTTCACTTCAAACACCATTATACTCTTGGACTCCATAAACTATGGCCTTCTCTGGCTACTAAGTGCATTCAGTCCAACTTACAAAGCACCCGGATCCTGCACCACCAATCCTCTAAATTTCAAAGTCAGAAGCGTCTTTTGAGACACAAGGAAGTCTTTGAGTCCTTACAACATTGACACATAAGTTGAATGGTTTTGACGTATAATGCCACAGAATAAACATTCCCATAGCAAAAGTATAAATTAGAGGAATAGCAAGGAATGATTTGACAAAAGCAAAAGCAACACCAAAATGAATCAGAAAAAATTAAACTAAATCCTTTAACTCTATTTCTAGCATCTGAGTTTAGTGACAAAACCATTTGGCAAACAACTTGGGTTCCAGGTCTGCTGTTTGCATCACAGATGTTCTCTCTGTGGCTGCCTACATGTCTTGCAGTTTTTCTTTTAGATGTCTCATAACTCTGGGATCTCTGAAATAGTGAGTACTTACTGTGAGTTTGCTTCATCTTCATAATTCTGTGTCAGAACCTCTCAAAACCTTTCCTCACACTCTGATTGTACTTGAAAACAGCGGTTCTGTTATTTTCATCCTTATGTGTGTAAAAAGTTCATATTGAAATGTTGCCAATTCCTACTGTTTTTGCGGGGTCCCTGAACAAAATTCTTGGATCATAGCTGGAGCAGCTCTTGTTTGCCTGCTTGGTTGAATCTACAAGACCGCTCTCCTAGGCAGTTCTTCCTGAGTGCCATAATCGCTTCAGTTTTTCCAGTCTCCCCCCACTATTGCTATTATGTACATATCTTTTTTATGGAATCTTCAGTCCAACTTTTGATCATTTTAAAAATATTCCTACTGAAAACAAGGGCAGATTTTCTGAGCCTTTTTTCTGATTTTTACTTTGTGGTTGTCATTCTTTCTCACTGGAAGCTAAGAGCTCTTTACACAGCACACATGGATCTTTCCTCAGAATTCAGACATTTTTTTTTTCTTCTTAACAAAAGTATGTATTTTGTTTGCCCTTAAATTTTGGATGTTTTTCAGCAATCTTCATGTTTATTATACATCTTCTGCCTGCTTATTCTCTGGAGATTCTAACATCCATGTCTGCCTATAGTGCAGTAGGACATCTCCTTTTTCTACAACCTTGAATGATTTTCTTGTATCTCTTTATTGGTGCCCTGAAATTAGGCTTCTTCATTTCTGCAATGCTGCTTGGTCACAGCCATGCAATGTGGGACAGAAGTGATGAAACTCTCCTTGAAAGAAGCCTGTTGCTACAGGCTATGTGCCAGTCTTTGTTTCTTTAACACATCTCATCCCTAAGATTCTAATATGCAATTCTCATACAATTTAAATTTGAGTTAATTGAGCCTTTCTTTTATACAAATAACAATTAAGAAAGATACATTTGAATATGCTTTATGATATATATCTTTCTTTTTATTTTTACTTTTTATTGATTTTATTGAGCTATGCATTTTTCTCTGTTCCCTGCTTCTCTTTTCCAGAATATACTTTCTAAAACTATTTCCAGAACAGTTAATATTTATGTGTATCCTTCATTGCATTGTATCCATATTTCAAATTTCTTTTGTTACACAAGGCATTCTCAAACATTTGAGTTTCAATGATCGTATTTTTAAAAGAATATTAAAGCACCATCAATTAATTTAAATTTTTAATTCAGAATTGCTCAAAATCAACACTAAATTTACTTCTGTTGGGCATAATAAAAACTTAGGTATTCCTTATTTATTCTCCAATAGACAAAATTTCATTTAGATACAAGACACATGCACATCACATTTATGTTTACAACCTCTTCTGCAGAGAGCAAAAATATAAGTGTATCTGTATATGTTGATAGTAGAGTTATCAATTGATATTTAAAAGTGTGTTGTCCTATCTTGTTTAATCAGCAGCATATACCAAGAAATTATAAAGATGTGAGAACAAAGAGAATTGGGTGTGTAATAACACAATGAAAACCTAAATTTTTGAGTATCTGCCTGTTTTCTGTACTTGTAACCTACTTTTTTACAGCACTGAGAAATTTTTAATGAAATTAATAATTAATATCTAAAATAAAACTTAGAACTTCTTCACTATGTCATTATCAAGGCTTGCCAAGTCCTGAAAAAAATTATTTTATTTATTTATTTATTTTTATTTTTTTTGGTTTTTCGAGACAGGGTTTCTCTGTGGCTTTGGAGCCTGTCCTGGAACTAGCTCTGTAGACCAGGCTGGTCTCGAACTCACAGAGATCCGCCTGCCTCTGCCTCCCGAGTGCTGGGATTAAAGGCGTGTGCCACCATCACCCGGCACTGAAAAAAATTTAATAAACTTAGGGTAAAATAAATTTACACACAATAAATAGAGTAGAAATAAAGTTCTAAATAAAAAGTCAAAAGTAAGGATACTCTGAATCTTCTAGAACAGTGTTTTTTAAAGCTAATATACAAATTTTCAAGGATAATAAATTTAATGTCAAAATAATTCACTGTTTCTATAGTGCATGTCTTTTATAATAGGAATATATGACATGTACAATACAAATTTGAATTTAATTCCCTTTTTCTATTTTAGTGCTTTGACTTGTGATTCGTTTGAAGCAAGAGCACAAATTTGTAATTACTTGAGGAAGATATTAACTTGGGTATCTAATTTCTAAATTTATTGGAGTTGGAGTCTCTCAGCAATGGATCTGAGAAATGGAATACAGAAACTTCTCAGTGGTTCTTTCATTAGATTTGAGTAATAATCATAAGCCAACATAGCAAATTAATGTTCTATAATTAAATATTTTGATTATATACATTTCTAACAAAAAATTAATTTTTATAGAAATAACATGAAAGATCAATATAAAGAAGCTTTTGACAGAAATATATTATATAATTTATATTCTTCATTTGATCCTACTAGCCATTAAATTGCTTTTATTCAATTCATGATAAAGAAAAATACATCATAAATATTTTCTATGTCTTTATGTGGTGAAGTCTACTATGTTGGTAGTATTTGTAACTGTTTGTAGAACACCTTGGGTTAAAGGTGTCTAGTCTACAATATTTTTGTTCAACGTCAAAGATTTCCTTGGACCTCAAATTTCATTCAAATAAGGTAGAAATATAAAAACATTACTTTCCTATGTTATAAATTTTTCATGAAATTGTAACATGTCACAGTTAGTATTATAAAAGTGAGTGCAAATACGAATTTCAAATACTTGAATTGATGGCTTTGTGTTACATTCCAGTTTTCTAAACAATTAAATTACACTGCTAACTTATACAAGAAAATTGTTTATGTCTTTGAAATTCCTGTTAGACTTCAAATCACAATATTATAATAAATATGTGTATGTAAATGTAGGTCTGCAAATCCAAGTTATAAATAAAGTGTTGTACCAGAGTAAATTGGTCTCAGGAAAATGAAGAGGTTGTCTTCATAATCGCTGTTATACAATGTTTTGTATGAAAAATTTAAGCATTTAAATGTATATGTTAGTTCTTAATAAAATGAAGAAAAATAGAAACTAATTATTCAAAATATAAACATTTTATTTATCATCTTGGTAGCAAAATTTATTTTGCTTTTACATGAAAATAATTCAAATATTGTATATTTAATCTCATATTTAAAGTGTTTAATTTTGTTTTTCTTGGAAATTAAAACTATTTTGACATCAGTTTTCATTATTATAAGTTATATAAAACATTTTTCAAATAACATTTTTCTAAAGATAGAAATGGCTATCAATACACCTATAAAACTCCCAAAATATTATACGCAAAATATTCATTATTGCAAAGCTAACTAGGCTTCCTCGGTTATGTTGTAAAATTTGTTTCTAACGAGTAATCAGTGGGGAGGGGGGAGAGGAGTGTGGGGAGAGGGAGAGGAGCGGCAGGGAAATGGGAGGCGGGGAGGAGGCGGAAATTTTTTCAACAAAAAATGAAAGAAAGAAAGAAAGAAAGAAAGAAAGAAAGAAAGAAAGAAAGAAAGAAAGAAAAGAAAAGAAAGAAAATAATTTATGCTATTTATACTTTAAAAAAAAGAGTAATCAGTATTTAATAAGAGATTCTGCCAGCCCTTTGCTTGAGATGAACAGAGACACCTTTGTAGCTTAGCTACAAAGTGTTTAACCACTGGCAATGTGGTTTAACCATTTGTTTAAAGGATAATATGGAAGCAATGAGAATAAAAGCTGATTCTTGTTGAATCTTCATATGAGGAATCTTAAGTTCCTCCCACATGCCTTTCTGCTGCTGTCTAGTGTTTGTTTACTCATTTAAATAGAGAGGCATCCTAGGATTGGAAAAAGGAGATCGAGGTTTATAACTATGTAGTACAACTGTGCTTTGAACATGGATTTTCTGTCTTCTGATGCTTTGGATTATAGGACAAAGCAGTGATTTATCATTAGAACAGGCATATGTGAGATTTGTCTTTCAGCAGGCACAGTAACGCTGATCTGTAGAATTTATTGTCATGTGCTTCATTTAGCTATGAGAGGACTTTAAATGAAGTATAAAGTTTCACCTCATTTGTAATTTTTTTCAACATAATTTTTGAAAATTTGGTTTCGGGATCATATACAGCAAGCAATCCATGGAGCTTACATAGGATTTTAAAGATAAATCTTTAGTTTTATGCATAATCTATGCATCTATGTATGTAGGATAAAAGAATATATATCTTTTATTTTTGGTTCCTTAATAATTATGAAAGGACCATTATATTTTTTTTGATAATAAATATATTTTATCATTAAAGAGCTGTACAATTTAAGTGTCCTACAACTCTTAGAATATATTGCTATTCATAGTGACAAGTGTATGGAGCCATTATATCACCTCTTTTTCCTCTAGATAATACAATATTCAATTTATTCTCTATAGTACTTATTTTCCTACTTACACTATTAGGACTGTGTAATCTTGTCATACTCAACTACAGACATAGGACTCTCAGTATTTCTACTTTTTTGTCACTTCCTCACCCCAGTCACCCCTTCACAGACACAATCTGCCTAACACTCGGTACTACCCATAAACAAATACCAAGGAAAATCAGCTCATCTAAGAAATGTACCTACCGAAAAATAGTGAGAGCTGAAATGGAATAGAGATCAAATACTCGTCATACATGGAAACACTAACTAGACATCTATCTACACCACTTCCCACAAGGGACTGGAAGCTTGGCAGAAAAAGCATCAGAAATGATTTCAGGATTTTCTTCAACACTTGCCCCTAGTAATTTAAACACATACCACTGCAACGCCACTAAACCAAGAACATTTGGGCTGCACCACAGGGTCTTATTTAGACCAAAGAGAAAGTGTTGGCTCAATAGGAAAACAAACGGATCCGGGGAGGAATGGGACAGAATGATAAATATGATCAAAATAGTCTACAAAAATTTCAAAGACCTAATCTGGAAAAGACAAGAGTAAGAGTTGTAGAAAAAGGTAGAATTTTGTAATGTGAAACTTTGTGAGTTTCCTGAGCAGCAAAAAGCTGCAGGAGTGCCAGGGGATGTTCTGGTGGCACTACTTACAATTGTTGAGGAAATTCTAATGATAACCTTTAGTGGCTGGTAACCATTTTTGCTCTTGTAAGATTCACTCATACTTACTCTCACAGGACTTTCTAATATCCTCATGACTTATCAAGTCAGTTAGGTGGAATCATGTTGTTAGTCATCATGCTCTATATGATGAAAACAAACGTTTGATAGCAAGAGTCTATTTTGTTTCATGGAGTATATTCCTTTCAGGTTAAAGGAAGCTCTGATGGACTTTGCTATAACCCTTCTGTTTCTAGCACCCAACTAAAAATAATGACAATCCCAAATTCTTCATGACTAAGGATAGGGAATGTGGACAATATATGAGGTGATTCTTAGGGACTTCCTTCTAGCATTGGCTATGTATTTTCTGCCTGGATTTTAATATAAAACTATAAGTGGTATAATCAAAGCCTCTAGAAAATGAATAGGAAAATGCCTTCTTTTCACAAATGCATTGTAAGAACATATACCTTGCTTAGAGAAAATGGAATAGTACTTGCTTAGAATAGTGTGGTTTCTTACCTAATTCAACATAAAATGCATTAACATCTAGAAATAGGTATGTATATAAAAATGATAGTCTTTTCAATAGGCATATGCTTTATTTGAATACCATGATGGATGTTATTATATTAAATGCACTAACATTCTTTTGGAGCAGAAGATGGCATATATTCTGTAAGCTTATTTTATGGAGTGTTTCAGACATATACACACATGAATATATTTTTTAGCAACATGCTAGTGAATGAGTTACTCAGACACCATTGCCCACTATAGGAATTTATCCTTCATAACTAAAATGGCCACACACAGTAGCTTGTGGATTTGAATGCAAGTGTTTGAAATGCAATTTGATAAACATGCCCATTTGTTTAGTAAAACAATAATATCAGCATTTTTATCTAGGTCAGATGATTCCTCTAGCAACAGGGTTGGACTCTTCAAATATGGCTTCTCTCCTGTGGGAAAGCAGGTGTTAGCATCCATAACAATCATGTCACTATGACATAAAGAAGCATATAACTTTTTCAGACCCAGGCCAGCTGGCCTTGGTGAGTTCCCAATAGAACATCCTCATTGTCTCAGTGTGTGGATGCACCCCTTGCAGTCCTGAATTCCTTGCTCGTGCTCTCTCTCCTTCTGCTCCTGATTTGGACCTTGAGATTTCTGTCTTGTGCTCCAATGTGGGTCACAGTCTGTCTCCTATCATCACCTGATGAAGGTTAATATTCAAGAGGATGCCTATATGTTTTTCTTTGGGTTCTCCTTATTTAGCTTCTCTAGGATCACTAATTATAGGCTCAATGTCCTTTGTTTATGGCTAGAAACCAAATATGAGTGAGTACATCCCATGCTCCTCTTTTTGGGTCTGGCTTACCTCACTCAGGATAGTGTTTTCTATTTCCATCCATTAGCATGCAAAATTCAAAAAGTCCTTTGTTTTTTACTTCTGAGTAGTACTCTAATATGTATATATTCCATACTTTCTTCATCCATTTTTCCATTGAAGGGCATCTAGGTTGTTTCCAGGTTCTGGCTATTACAATCAATGCTGCTATGAACATAGTAGAGCATATACTTTTGTTGTATGATAAGGCCTCTCTTGGGTATATTCCCAAGAGTGGTATTACTGGGTCAAGGGGTAAGTTGATCCCGAATTTCCTGAGAAACCTCCACACTGCTTTCCAAAGTGGTTGCACGAGTTTGCATTCCCACCAGCAATGGATGAGTGTACCCCTTTCTCCACAACCTCTCCAGCAAAAGCTATCATTGGTGTTTTTGATTTTAGCCATTCTGACAGGTGTAAGATGGTATCTTAAAGTTGTCTTGATTTGCATTTCCCTGATCGCTAAGGAAGTTGAACATGACCTTAAGTGTCTCTTGGCCATTTGAACTTCTTCTGTTGAGAATTCTCTGTTCAGCTCAGTGCCCCATTTTATAATTGGGTTGATTAGCCTTTTACGGTCTAGTTTCTTGAGATCTTTATATATTTTGGAGATCAGACCTTTCCTGGAATAAAACCGGACTCGCTGAACATAGCAGACAATGAGGACTACTGAGAACTCAAGAACAATGGCAATGGGTTTCTAATCCTACTGCATGTACTGGCTTTGTGGGAGTCTAGGCAGTTTGGATGCTCACCTTACTAGACCTGGATGGAGGTGGGGGTTCCTTGGACTTCCCACAGGGTAGGGAACCCTGATTGCTCTTTGGGCTGACGAAAGAGGGGGACTTGATTGGGGGAGGGGGAGGGAATTGGGATGCGGTGGTGGGGAAGAGACAGAAATCTTTAATAAATAAATAAATTTATAAAAAAAAAGAAGCATATAACTGGCGTGTCTGTAGTATAATATACACAGTTCATAACAGATGAAAATTGTAATAGAAAATTCTCCAACAGAAGTTTGTATAGCACTTTCTAGAACCATGAAGATGATAGCAATAAGGAAGGTACTTTCAGTTTAGTCCAAAACATTACTGAGGTTATCACAAGCAACATTATGCCTCCTGAGAATGCGTTTTCTCCACTAACCAGGGCTGTCTGCTGTCTTTTCCCAGTTTTTAATTGCTGTTTATACTCTTCTGTTTTTTTTCTAGATCTGTAAGTCATCCTGGTATTAATACAACTTAGTAAAACTTTTTTGCAGAAGGTGGCCCAGCATTGTCTGTTCTAAGCAAGTACCAACTGGAGTGAGACAATAGGGAGATACAAAAAATAAAAAGATGTTTTCAAACTCAAAAAAAAAAAAGAAATGTACCTACCGAATGTATTTGGTTATAATGTACCCTATTAATATAACAACTAGTAAATTATCTTAAATATCATACCTGTATAATGCTTTTAATCTGTTAAAAATATTACCTGCAAAACAAAAGCAACCACTTGTTTTTTAAGTAATGATTTCAAAATTATCCTTTGCAGACATTTAAGAATCTGTCACCTCTGTCAAAGCCAAGTCCTTGGAGCCATCCAATTTAAATTTTAGTTTGAATGCCAAAATATCATCAAACTAAACACTTGTATAACCCTTCTCTAATAAAGTCATAGTTTTTTAACAGTATGATTACCTATGAAAAATACTTAGGTCAAGCATGGTTTGTGATATGATAAAATTCATTACTTCTCTAAAATTAATTGAAGACTACGTTGAATAGAAGTTATTTATATTCTTTTTAAAGATAATTTGAAAAATATTTAACTTTTTAACATCATTTCTTATAATCAATAATAAAATATGATTATTAGACAGACAAGAGGTCCCAATAATCTAGTTATTGATACCTGTGAGTCCCTACTATTTTCTTCATCTATATTTGAGTATATTAGAGTCTTATTAGAAGTTACTTAAAGAATAGTTGTTCATATTGTGTATTTTGGTGGTTTATGTGGCTTTTCTTTTCTTTTTTAAGACACACTTTTTAATGGTCTTGGGCTAGGAGCCATTATTGGCCTCGGAGTCGCTGCCCTCTTGCTAATCCTTGTGATAACAGATGTCAGCTGCTTCTTCATTCGACAATGTGGGTTACTAATGTGCATTACTAGGAGAATGTGTGGGAAGAAAAGTGGCTCCAGTGGAAAAAGTAAAGAACTTGAAGAAGGAAAGGCGGCGTACCTGTGAGTATACCAGTATTCTCTCCTATGAGTGAAGCACAGGTTCATCTTGTGTGCTTTGTTGGAGGCTTTCTTCTAAGCCACATCAGGTGTTTAACTAGAATACAGTGCAAATATTACTCTCTGGGCAGGCCTTCATCTGTATAATATATGTACATACAAATATACACGGAGAATATTCTATCAGATGCATTCTCACAAATATGAATAAATCTTTGACAAATTCTTTCTAAGGAGCAAGACTGTGAAATCTACAAGAATTTGACCTATGCTCTTTCCAAGTCTACATCCCAATCCAGGCAACTGCTAGTAATTGAATTTTCCACAACCAGATTTTTTTCTGATTTAAAACTTCATGTAGAGGGGTGCTTCAGTATGTAGTGTCTTGGTACATATTTCACTCACTATAATTTTTAGGATTTTTTATTGAATGCTTACATTGGGGCTTGGTCATTTCAGGATATTTTAAATAAGTATTTTTAAATTTATTCTTTGACAGTTTTGTACTTATATAAAATTACTCTCTCACTCCACCACTTCTTAAGCTTGATTCTCTTCTGGGAATTATTCAGAAAATGTTTCCTTCTTATTATCTAATATTATCTATTCTTTTTCCCACTTGTAGCCTTGTAAGAGTCAGATATAAAATTTAACTAATTTAGTTTGCCTCATTGTAGGATTTTACATTCTTAAAAGACGTTTTTTTTTTAAAATTTAGTCCTTGTTCAGTATCATTTTGAAAATAAACTATTATGTACTGTTTTGCTATGTATATAATAGCATATGATTAGATGTATATCAGAATCATATGCATATTCTGCTAGTTACTCAAACAGTGCATGGAACCTAGAGGAAAGAACTGAAGCTGACCCCATGGATGAATGCTGTTTGTAGACTTTCTCTTTTTGATATTTTCAGCTTCCTTTTTTATGTTTCCCAGGCTTGTCCCTCACTTAACACTGTTCATAGTAATGGTCCTTTCCACATCTATTGTTAATTAATAAAACTTTTATTAGAAATACCTACAGGACAGTATGTACTTTGCATTTTCTCAATTGAGATTCAAAATGCCACAGAGCAAGAACATTTTCTACATTTTATTTCTGCTATTTTATAATTCATATCTATTGTATATAATCTTTAATTATTCTCATGATTCATTTGAATGTCAAATATTGCCATTCAAAAATATACACATTTACATTTAATCTAATAAAATTCTTAAATTTCCTATATTTGATTCTATTTTGGAAGTTTTGATCTATAAAAATTCATTGTTAGCTTTCTATAATCCTCACAAAAGTGCTATGTTCCTTATTTTAAATTAAACTTCTAATGGACTTGATGCTGAGATCCATAATCTTTTCAGAAATTTCACTTTTCACCTATGTTTACACAAGTGTTGATAAATCAAATTGACATGTGCTCCTTACAAATCATAATATCTTTTAACCGTAACTGCTAGACACATAGGAATGGATCCTTTTTTTGTGTTTACTATTGTGCTACATTTTCATGTTATCATTAAACCAATACAGCAATATTACATTTAATAATTACTAATGCATATACAAGGTTTTGTCATTCACTGAAGCTTTTCTTACCTTGCTAATCTTCGAGTTTGCTTTGTTATGGCTGTCTCTTGAATTTCAGATTAAATCATTTTATATATCCTCCACAAGTACACACAACAGACACGTGCCCACAGATCTATACATACACATTTATAAAACACAGACATCTCACAAAACATGTCATAAATTAATTAATTACTTAAAAAGTTTCATTTCTTCCAAATATAATATCTTTAGTTTGAGATTGAAACAAAAGGCAATAGGCAGAAGTTAGTTTCAACTGAAAGTTTATGTGACATATTAATAACAGTGGGATTAATTTAGTGTACAATTTCTCTTTCTTTCATCATAGTTTACATCCTAGTAATTGTCTGTTGTTCTTTGTCTGGTAAACTCTATCAATAAGATTGTTGTTAGTATTGCTGTTGCTGTGTATAATTTTTATTTATAGAGAGAGACCTGTGGTAAATATTATGGATGAAATAAACTTACAATTTTGGGAAGGCATGTATATTTTATTTCCAAGATCATTTAACTGAATATTTCTAGTGATTGTCTCCAATGCTATTATACACCTCTTAATTATTTTTAAAATGTTTCACTTTCTTTCCTAATTAGGCAAGAAAATATTTATAGACTGCTGTTAATAAATTATTTTAATTTTTAAAACATAGATTTTAAAATGCAAACTACTTTTTCAAAACAATGTTCTTTCTTTTATCTTTATGAAATATAGCCTTGCTCTGTAGTCAAAGCTGGCCTCAAATTTGCAATATTCCTAATTGGTTTCTGGACACTAGACTTACAAATGTTTACTACCTTTCCTAACAGGAAGCAACAGTAACAAAGATAAAACGGTAATGATAAAAAGAGACCGCATTACTTATTTCCAGTTACATAGTAAAATATCATGGAAATATGAATTCAAAAGAAAATATACTATGTTTGGTTAGTTTAAAAGTGTCGTGTGTGTGTGTGTGTGTTGTAACAAATGAACAATTGACACATTGAAGAATTAAATATCTTGACATGTTTTTTTTTAGGAAAGATGGGTCAAAAGAACCAATAGTGGAAATGAGAACAGAGGATGAAAGAATCACTAATCATGAAGATGGCAGTCCAGTGAATGAGCCAAACGAAACCACACCATTAACAGAACCTGAGTATGTAGCTCCAAATGCTTATATTTGCGGACAAGTAACAGTAAAGTGTAAAGCATTTTAGTTATTTGTAGCATTAAATTAAAATATCATTATTAATAAAATTATTTTGTATTTTAAATTATATATCATTTTGCTACGGAAGTCCATTTTATTGAGATATTTCACTTGGAAAATTCTCTATCAATATCATAAAATTTAAGCCTTAAAGTATACATTTACATTCTCATGCAAAATGTTAACAATAAAAAAGATGTGTTTCAGAATTGGATTTTATAAGACTAATTGATAATTTGTGGAAAAATCATATTTTAAATTATAAATAAATTTTACTGAAATATGCATGTGGCAAGAAATGAGTTACCATGCTGACTATTGATAACTATTGCGGTATGACTAGAATGTTAACCAAATTCTTAATTCACATACTGTCACTAAACTTGTTTTACTCTCACTAAACTTGTTCTTTGGTAATTTCATAAACATACTTGGTGCATTCCAATCCCTCCTTTCTCTACTCTCTCTCTCATCTTACCACAACTTGTCAACCTCTCTCCTCTGGACGACTCCTTTTCTCACATCTGGCACTGTTTTGTTTCATGATTAAAAGAGATTTAACATGTGCCTTCTGTGACCAAGAGTTTATATCTATCCTTTGGAGTTTGATAGACTCATCAATGAGTTTACAACAGAATGGAGTGATTATTCCTGCCCCGTAATCCATTAGTAGTCAGTTGCTCAGCAAGAGAATATATGGCCTTGTAAATCATGCCTTTAATCCATGAGAAACTATTGATATGTTAAGACTGTACTAGTCAAGGTTAGACAGCTATCCCTTCATTTGGATCATGTTACCAATGACAATAATTTTGAGAAGAAAACAATTCATGAAAATTCTCTCTATCGGACTCATTCATTTGACCCATCTTCTGTATGTTCAATGGTTATCTGAGGGTTTGGTTTTAATGTCCTCCTTAGTTATTAGTTCTCAACTATTACTTATTGAAAACATCTGAGTAGCTCTGAGACACTGCATTAACTACCATACATGTAAACAATGATTAAGACTGAATGAAGCATTCTTCAAAGTATAAAATCATAAATATTAAGTATGGAAACTTTTCAACTTAGTCAAAAAACAGTAATAAGATCAAATCTGGTACCTAACACCTTCTCAATCATTATTTTTTAACCAGTTTCTAATATCAGGAATGGATACCCTTTTTGTGGAACAGGTATCCAATACAATAAGGGGGTATTTGGCTTACTCTAGCAATCATGCTGCCTTGACTAGCAGTGTTGTTAGTATTGTTGTCCATAGAATTCACTGCCAGACAATCACCAAAGAGTACCTTAGTCTTTCTTTCTTTTACTCTTTTTCTGGACTGACAATCCACCCTTCTCATCAATTACATCACTGCTCCCTGAATTAAATTGATTACTTTTAGCATAATTGCTTGGACTTTCATGACAAATTGTTTATTCTCCTTATTCATAATATAGCATAAATTGCAAGAGAACTCAGAAGAACTAAAGTATCAACATTAATTTTCCCATATAACATGTAGACTAAGTTCAGCTGAAATCATATTTGTGAACATTTAGAGCATTGTTATGTCAAAGAAGGAAGTATTAGTTCCCAAGGTAGCATGTACAAGATGGAATACAGAACTAGTGAATGTTGTAATACAAATAAAGAAAATTTTCATTCAATATTGTCTAATTAAAATTTAATAAAGCTATCTTAATTTCATTGAAAAAAACAAGGAAAGTGTAGGCACGGTTCAGTGTTTACTATCAATTGTTTCTCTTATAGAGAACATATGTTCAGTTTCCAGATAGTATCCACATGATACCCCACAGCTGTCTGCAACTCCAGTTTCAGGAAACCTTACACATTCTTCTGGACTCTAGAAATACCAGGGACACATACAGTGCACATATGTATATGGAGACAAACATTCATATAGGTAAATAATAGATCTTTTAAAAAGCAGGTATTGTTTCATTGTAAGAAACAACTCTCAAAACATATACTCATTAGTATTATAAAATACAAATATAAATAATACTAAAATGCCCAAAAATATATAATTATAAAATATAAGGATTAACTTTATAAATAATAGTAATTTCATTTAATTTCAAAATAATATTGGTATTGGTGACTCAAATATTCTTTTAACTGTAATGGCATGCCACCCACTTATTTTTTTATTATTTTTATTATTATTGATCAAATGTATTCTGTTTTAAATCTCGAATGCAGTCTTTTTTCTCCTTCTATCCTCCCATTCCCTTTACACTCATGCACAATGACTCCCATCCACTCTTACTCTGCTTCTGTTCAGAAAGGGGCAGGTTTCCCATGAGTATCAACAAAACACGGTATATCAAGTTGCTATAAGACTTAGCGCCTCCCATTGTTTTAAGACTGAGAAAGGCAATGCAGTATGAGGAACTGGTTCATAAAAGTCAGTCAACTTGTTAGTGGCAGCCCCTACTCCCACTGTTAGAAGTCCCACAAGCAGCCCAAGCTACACAACTGTGACACATATATAGAGTTCAGATCAGTCTCATGTGATAATTATTAGAGATGATAAACCAAGTAATGGTCATAAGTCAGGATTTAGGCTTTTAATAATTCAAAAAATTAATTATTTTATTGTATTCATTTATTTATTTTGGAGGTAGTTTGTGACAGTGTTTTTCAGTGTAGCCTTAACTATCCTGGAACTTACTCTGTAGACTGGGCTGGCCTCAAACTCATAGAGACTGTCATGCCTCTGCCTCTCAAGTGCAAGGATTAAAGGATGACTACCATCATCTGGTAATTTATTTTAATTTAAACATAAATTATGAAATCAAATTTATCCACTGATGCCATAAGTTTCTGTCCTGCCTACTCCTGCAATAAACACACAGAAACTATATTATTTGCAGTACTGTTTGATCAATAGCTTAAGTGTATTTTTAGCTAGCTCTTATATCTTAGATTAACCTATTTCTATAAATCTGTGTATTGCTATGTGCCTGTGGTTTGCAAGCAAGGTTCAGACATGTCTGTCTCCTGCAAGCAGATACATGGCTTCTCTCTGACTCAACCTACCCTTTATATATCTCTTCCATCCTGGCTATATTCTGTTAAGCCATTGGCCAAAAGCAGCTTCTTTATTAACCAAAAAAGCAACACATATACAGGAGGACTTCCCATACTATTTCCCCTATTCTGTTTAAATAAAAAGGAAGGTTTTAGCTTGAACATAGTAAAACTACATATAACAAAACAGTTATTAAGCGAGAAATATAGTTACAATATTTATATCTACTTTATCTTTTATCATAAATAAGGAAAACTATAATTATAACTATCTATTCTTCAACTACATCAAAGACCACAGAAGGATATAATATTACCTAAGTAAAGGGAGTGTGTTTCAGCAACTTCTAAAACTTTAGAATTTACAGAAACAACTTGCTACCTGAACAGTCACCCAGAGTTCTGTAACATTTTTCTAGGAATCCATCTTCAGCCTACAGGCTCATAATATCTGGCAGACTTTTTCTACAGACCAGGAAATTTCAAAGACAGCTGTGCATATATTGGCAGTTTGTTAGTCACTTTTTTCTGTCTCCTGCAGAATGTCTTTCAGACTCTTTCATGAAGCAGGAACCCTGAAGGACTGTCTCAAATTCTTTAGTAAGCTTCAGTGGTCATTTTACTATGGGTCCTGAAACTCCAGTCAAAAAGTTCAAACATGAGCAGTTTCTTGCCCAAATGGCTAAAAACTATGTAGGGAGCCTCTTTGATGCCCATCATCCTCTTGAAGTAGAGTGGTGCTGCCAGTACCAGATGTGTCTCATTGTCATAGAAAGTCTTATGCTCTTAAAACATTTTAAATGCCATATTTTGAAGATCACTGAAAAATTTATAGAATATCTATCTAAATCAAATATATTTCTATATATCTAGAAAACCTAACTGACATAACTACAAACTTGACTATTATAGATGACTATCTATTAACCTGTATTTCTTAATTATACAATACATTTTTAAATGAGCTGCACAAACACAATACCTTAATTAAGAGCATAAATATACATATAGCAAAATTGGCCTTAAATTTGCATCCATAAACCAAAATCTATGCTAATGCAAAGTATCCATCTCTATAGCATATCACCATATAAATGTAAACAAACATTTATAGACAGAATTTGGGAATTTGAGCATAATTCTCTCCAAACTGCTTCCTTCTTTTTTGTTGGGTGAAGTAATTGAGCATTCATGAAGACCTTTTGAGAGGTTTTGGTCCATCAAATACATTAGTTTGGTAGGAATCCACAGGTTCTCATTTTCTGTGGAAACAAAATTAGAACCTCTTTTCCAAAGCAATATATCCTTAGACCCAAATTTTGACATCAAGATACCTCTAAAATGTTTTGGCTTAGCTTAGCGGCCCATACAATGAAATGTCTCACTGTACTTAGTTCCTTCACAGTCAAAAATTCAAGAAAAACAAGTAATATGAATAATACAGATTTGCCATGTAATTTCCATCTTTGTATAGCTTATTTTTTTTAGGCCTTCTAATTTATGACTGTTTGTACTTTGTTTCTTTAAAGACTTTGTTTTATTGTTTATAACCATTTACTTCCTTTAAAACTGTCTATATTCGTTTCCTTTTCTCTCCCAAGCCTACTTCTTATTTTTATCCAACATTATGACCCATTTAGAGGTCTTTTTTAAAAATTTGAATGTCTTTATTGTATATCCTTTTCTGACTGGGACATTTCTTAAAATGCAAAGCAGTGTGGCTAGCGCTAAGGCTGTTTTGCCTTTTGGCTCTGTCCTACATGGCAGAGGTCTTTTCACTGCCTCTGAGACAGCCAGCTAAGAGCCACACTTACCACATCAACTCTAGTAATTAGTAGGCCTGTGCTTCCACCAAGTAACTTACAGTATACTCCTCACAAGCACCATTCAAGTGCTCAGCCTCTGGAAAGAGCCAGAGTTCATGCTGTTAGCATGGCCCAGGAAGCTGCCATTTTGAGACCATACAGTTTTTTTTTTCTTTCTCCTACCTCTGAATCGGAAAAACCTCTCTTGAGGGAGCTAACACAGTTTGTAATAAAGTTTCTCAGTGTCGCCTTAGCTGTCCTAATACTCACACTGTAGACCAGGCTGGCCTCAAACTCAAAGAGATTTTCATGCCTCTGCCTCTTGAGTGAAAGGATTTAAGGATGACTACCATCATCTGGCAATTTATTTTTAATTTAATCATAAATTATAAGATCAAAATTATCCACAATGAACAATTATGCTCACCTATATTTACAAATAGATTTTTCAAATATTCTGTGTATCACCTTACATTCTTATGATGGTAATGGCAAATGCAAACTATTTATTACATTCTAGTTTATGTTGTAATAAATTCTTTCAAAACTTAAAAGAAAAGTGCCTGAAAATATTATAGTGACTGGGTAGGCTGAATTGCAAAATAAATTTAAAGATATATATACACATATGCATGTAACATATGGAAATAAAGAGGCTAAGGATTTAAAGGATAACAATTGAAAATATATTAGAATGCTAGCAGGACGGTCTAGGGACAAAAAATGTTATAATTTCAAAGAAGAAAAAACTATTTAAATAAACTTATCTTTTTCTCTGTAAAATGTAGCATGTTTCATTTGCAAAATGAAATTCAATAATTGAAATGGTTAGAAACATGTTTTAAATTATCTCTAGAAATTTAGTTTGTAATCTCTCTGTTCGTTTCCAGAAAATTGCCTTTAAAAGAAGACAATGGAAAAGAAGTCCTAAATGCAGAAACTATAGAAATTAAAGTGTCTAATGACATAATCCAGTCTAAAGAAGATGACAGCAAAGCATGACCACAAGTTTCAGCACCTTGGTTAGCACCGCAAAGAGCAATTGGATTGCCGTGAAACTTTGACCAAAACTATTCCATTGACCTTAATTTCTTGGAAAACGTCTAGCTTGGAATAGCTTGTACACATATACATATGATCAATTCCTCCTGTCACAGTTCATTTCCTTCTGTTATTGCTGTTGTGGTTGTTGGTTTTGTTAAGTATTTCAGTATAAAGTCTTGATTGGCACCAGTTTTGGGTATCAGTTTGATTCTATGACTGAAGTATTGCAATTTATTATATGGCTAAAGGGCTTTTCTTTTTAAAATTTTGTTTCATGTAGCACCAACGGATGTATTTCAGCTCTCAAAAATATTAGGTTGTGATAGAAGGCAGAGCAAAATTATTCTGAGATAAATGTGTACAAAAGCCCTGCATGTTTATGAATCTTATCTTGGGCAAACACACTATTAAAATGGCTTTCAGATTAAGATGAAGGCACATAACAAAGGTTATACTTTTTATCAAGAAAATTTCAGGGAACCCAGGCTGGAAGGAGCCAGTCAGTTATCTTTTGCAGATATTAGAAAGTGAAAAAATGTTAGAGAACTCGTTTCAACATATGACCACATTGCATTTTTGACATTGATCTTGGATATAGTGATACCAGATCTAAACTGTTACACATCAGAAAGAAGATTAGTTGTGTGTAAAATTAGATTAGAAAAACTCCCTAAATCTCTTTTTATGTATACCATATTCACTCACAGAGGATTACACAAAACGTAAATGTATTACAAGTAAAAATGGTATTGATTTCTGCCCTCAGCTTCAAATAAAGTGAATTTAAATGGGAAAATACCAATATGCTTTCTTGATATATTTATAAATACATGATTATTTTTATTTATATAAATATAATTTATCAAAAATAAAGTTCTTTTTAAGTACTTTGAGTCATATTAGATATGTTTTGGTATATAGATTTAGGTGGTCATTATTATTATTATTATTATGTGTCCCTCTTTAAATGAAAGTGGCTAATAACATTGAAAGTATATATTAGAGTAAACTAATTAAACATTCAAATGTTCCAAGAGGATTGAAGAACTGAAATGCTACTATTGACTTATTTTCAAATAGTACATTTTAAAATCCATTTTACACCAATTTTAAGGTATTTAATAAACAGCTACAGTTAAAACAATCATTTAGCTATTCTATGTAGACTTTCTAATATTATTTCTTAAGGACTACACAAGAATATGATAGTTACTAACTTACAAGCTATGCAAACTCCCTGAGGTCAAAGTCTGAACTATGATTTAACGTATGTAAAAGGAAAAATAAAAGATTTGTAGCTATCAATATACATAGGTGGGGAGCAGGGTTAAATGATTTCTTAAGTCAGAGTTCCTAAAGCTACTTTAGTCTCCCTCTTCCTCACAGACTTTGGTGTTCTGGTACCAAGTGAATAGCTCCAATATTGGTGCATTTGAGACCACATTCTTATAGTTCATTGGATGAATATTTTTAACACTGAAGATGGCCCTGCTCTTATACTATGAGGTAATTTCTTGAAAATTATATACAACATTAGTGCCACTCTGGAATGCTTCTCTTGGTAAAGCACTTAAACTTGCCATCCAAGGAGAAATAAATGTTTTATTGTATCTTTTACCTCACCTGCTGACTGTCAGCTAGACCAACTGTGCCCAACTGCATGGAGAGATGTTTAATCTTCACAGTGCTTTGTGGGAAATTCTGGGTTATTGCAGGGGTCTCTCCTTGATGCCCATCCTGGCATATTCTGAAGAGAGAGAGAGAAAGTCAGAGAGGGAAAAAACCCAAAACAGAAATCTGTGCCTAATTAAGAATCTGAACAGTGTCTATCTAAAATAAGAAAACAAACCAGTTTAACCCTTTTCAAACTTACTTACCAAACATTTTCTCGATTGATTTGTCTACGATGTTTAGCTTATGTTTGCCGGGTCATTTTAGTTTCATTCTTTAAGGTGTACTTCTTTCTGCTTGTTTTACTTTGTACCAAATGTACTAAAATTAGTCAAAATACTTGAATTTATTTGTTTGTGTAAGTGAGCAGGCTTAGTAGTGGTGTCTATGAAGCAATAGCCATGAACACTAATTTTTTCCTCAATAGAACGACATGGTTTTAAATTAATGATATAAAATAATTTGTATGACTGGTAAAGCAATTTAGCATGTTTCGAATTGTCATATTTGTGCTATAACACAAGAACAGAGAAATAAGAAGAGCAAAATATCTTTTGTGTTTTCTCAATTTGAAGCTTTAATTTTATCATGTCTTCAGTTTTTCTATGTAAAAAAAAAACTGAATTAAATTTATACACATAGTCTTAAATCTTTTGTCATCGTATGGAGCCATTGGATAACTTTGGATAGAGTCCATGGATGCTTTCAGGTGTTTCAGAGATGCTGAATTTGTGGTGTCTTAGAAATCAATGCTCTGCAGACAACATATTGATGTGGTAAACTTTTTAAAATTTCAAAGAAATTATCCTAATCACACAGCTTGTAAAGTTTCCAAATGAGAATGCCATATAGTGAATTCTCAATTTATAAATAAGCCTGAAATGATTTTTTTTATTTTTTAATTCTATTTTAGTCTAAATGAATTTATGTAACTTTTACTATCTGAAAATCCACTTCCATGTTATAACAAAATGTCCACTGGACAAAATTTGAGTATTGTTAAGGTAATCTGAACCTTACACCAATTTAAAAAGGCGCAAATGTAAGGTTAGGAGCTGATAAAATGACAATCTATATTTGACACCCCAAGAGAGAAAAATTTAATATTTGAATTTTAATACATGTTGTATTTTTAAAACTGACACAGATATTTCAAAATAATTTACATTGATGTTTGAATGCATCAAAATTGTGATTTCAACAGGTTAATTTATTATTTTGTGGATAAGATAAATTACTGTTCTATTAATAGTAATGTCTAACATTAACAGTCTTTAAAACTTTTATTTTTTAATCTTAATACCTATATCATTATTTCAAAAGAGTTTTGACCCAACAAACTTCATATGAATCTTAGATTTTGTGTTAAGAATCTATATAAATAAAATAGATATTAGTTATTGAATGAATTATAAGTTATAGCAATTATTTCTATATTAAAATCATCTCTTTATTTTGAATAATTAACAGGTATTTGTGCCTTTATAATAGCATGACATTCCTTTAAAGAATAACTACAACTAATATATGTGTTTTGATCATGCATATGACACTAAACCTGGATTTTTTTACAATCAATTAATAAACTTTACTGTAACACACAATATATATACAATCAAATTTATTTTTATTTATAATAAAACAACACTTTAGTCCATTAATAAGATACTTTAGTTGGATCTGTATTGTTTTTCTAGATGACAAGTCTGTATTTGGAAAATTATGATGTTAGCTCTAAGAAATACAACAGATGCTATTTACAACCAGGGCGGTTACTATGGGGTCACTTGGGTCTTCACTGTTGTATGGAGATCATAAATCATCCATGTGATGGCAAGATAAATATCAAAATATCTATAATTGAAATAGTAAGAGAAGTTTACATTTTTAATTTAAAAATATTGGTGATGCATATGATAGCTATTTAAATTTACATTATTTTTCATGGAAAATAATGTAAATGTTTAGTTTGATTTTCTCATGGAAAATTTAGAGGGACTGTTTCTTTTCAAAACATTTCATTAAATCTTAAATAATTTACAATAAAATTTTTTTATATATCTTCAATTTCCACTCCTTATTAACCCTTTGGAATAGTCTGTCTAAAACTGAAATAGCATATAGGTAGAATTTCATATGCTAAACTTAAATTGTGTTTGGTTGAAAATTAAAATTTAATCACAGAAGTCAAATTATTAAAGATAATATTATATATATAGTCTTAATAATATTCAAATATGAAACAACTGCTTGTATAAATGAAAATATTATAAAAGGCCTAGCAATAGTAAGTGCTGAGTACATGTAATTTTCTTCCAGGCTTCACTCTTTTATTATTTTAAATTGTGTTCAACCATGTAGATGGAGCTATTTATCAACACTATACAAGATTACTAAAATAATAACTATTTTTTTCATATAATTCTATGACATTTATATATAATGGTGAATATTTATTTGTTAACATATTTAGTAGTCTTACAAACTATTGATTATTACTTCACAGTTTTATAATAATTTAAATCAATTAGTTAATATAGTTTCTTTAATCTTAGTTTGACATAATTTTCTCATTACTGACCAAGCATTGTTCATGATGATTATTATAGAAATTTCCAATGTAAATGTATATATCACAACTTTATTCTTTTCTAATTTACAATCCTATATCTTTAATGTCTAATTTTAGCCTTGAATGGAAGAAAATAAGAAAATGATCTTTGGAGCATTTCTATCAATACCAAACAGAAGAGTTAAGATACAGAAATGCTTAATCAAGGGATAAAATCATTTTTATTTTTAGGTAAATGGTTATGCCAATGAAAGTAGAGCAAAGACAAAACTCTAACAGCATCTGAAAGATCATGTAACAGAGATAAACTCTATAATTCAACTTGAAAATATGATGTTTAAACTAACACCATGCTATAAAATTATATCATTAAAAACAAAAAACTATTTTGCATTTTCAAAAAATGTTGTTTCTTAAGGATTTGTCTCTAACCCTTTGAGAACAAAATCAACAATTGCAAAAGAGTTTAAAAACACATTTGGAGGTATGGAAATTCTATCTTTATTCTCAAATAATAAAACATGACATCACATATTTTTTAACTTTTACATTTTATCCAAATTGTGTATAGTTAACTATCATGTTTTCTTATTATTTCAATATAGTATGTCCTTATGAAATGCTGTATATATATGTCTAAACTGTAAAAAGTATACTGCAAATGTTGAAGTTTTGTATTTATGAAAGACATTGAAAGTATGGCTTATGGTATTTCAAAATTGTCACTCTTCACCATTTGTATATTAATAGTAAAGATACTTTTACTTTAATAAAGTGTCAAATTTTATGTTTTTTTTCTAATTCTATCTCACTAGTGAGAGAGCTTTTATGTAACAAAATCTTAGTTTCTGGAAATTGCAAACATATCACTAGGAAGCCAGAAGACAAATCCTTTCTGCCATCTTGTTTTAATTGAATTATAGCATTATGGCCTATCAACAGTGCCCTGATCAGAAAAAAATAAATAAATAAATGATTCAGATAGACTGTCCCATAAGCATCATTAGTATCAACAAGGAAACAATGAGAAATAAATTTATGTTAATCTGACCATAGACCACTGTATCTCTAGATCCTTTGATAGGAACCCAGACATAGTGCCTTAATGAAATTTTCTTATTATGGTTGTGTATTGGGAAGTTTGCGTCTACTTGAGTATCAAAGACACTTATTGTTTTGCTGATTTTCTACATATTTCACTTTCAATGCATGAGCTGAAGGTATCCTACTATGTTTAAGAAATATTTTAGCACACAGTATGATTTGCTCCCAAGTCATGTGATCTACAAAATTAAGAAATAAATCTTTGGAAAAATAATTTACTCAGAAAAGATGACTTTTGGAAGCAGTACTTACATAAGCAAACAGAAAGGGCAGTTTAAAAAAATAAAGAGATAAAAGGAAGATATTATAGATAAATTTAGACCTAAATAACTAATATCCATTTCCACTTTATGCTGAAATTATTTTTTTACATTATTAACTTTAAAAGAAAGGTGTTAAAGAAACTGACTATGTAAATCGATACATCACAACTATATTTTCTTTTTCTGATATAAAACACATTTATTTCAGTGTCTAATTTTGGTCTTTCTTAGAAGTCCCCATGCTGAAAACACAGGTCTTAGCAACATGGCTTCACAAACATGATCTTAACAAGACTCACACCAGTACTCATGACAAAGTGAAAGTGGAAAATCTAATGAAACAGGAGGACTATACAAAGAATTATAGAATTGCTAAGGGTGGTAGAAATAGTCTCCTTTACTAAAGAAAACACAATTTGGTTACCCTACATCAGTTGGACAACCCTAAAAGCATACATACAAATCTCATCATACAAACTGAGGAAGGTATAGTTAGTAATGTTTATGTATATGCATACACATGCAATAACAATAAATAAAAGAGGATATGAATTTGAAAGACCCGTAGACGGGGGAGGAGTAGAGGGTCTGGAGGGAGGAAAGAAAAGTGAGAAATGTAATTAAAATGCTACATTTTTTTTTTTTTTTTGGGTTTTCGAGACAGGGTGTCTCTGTGGTTTTGGAGCCTGTTCTGGAACTAGCTCTTGTAGACCAGGCTGGACTCGAACTCCCAGAGATCCGCCTGCCTCTGCCTCCCGAGTGCTGGGATTAAAGGTGTGCGCCACCACCGCCCGGTACATTTTAAAATAATAAACATAAGATAATTTGTATGTTTCAAAATAGCCTTTTAGTATTGAGATTGCTTTTTTTTTTTGGAGGGGGGCCTTTTTTGTAAATAGACATTTGTGTAGAGGATTTATAATTTGTTGTACTTGTTGTTAATATTTTACTGTTGTTGTTAAGTCACTATAAAATAATCATTTAAAACTAAACAAAATAAATAAGCAGAAATATCAATAATACTAAATGTCAATTTTTGGTTTTGCTTTTAAAACAGGCTGTCTCTCTGTAGGTATGGAGCCTGTCCTGGAACTCACTCTGTAGACCTTGCTGGCCTTTTACTCACAGAGATCTGCCTGTGCCTGCCTCTCAAGTGCTGGGATTAAAGGTGTGCGCCACCACCACTTGGCTAAATGTCAAGTTTTTTATAAGGGGATTTTTTCAACAGAGTTCTTCTCCAAGACAAGAACATCCCAGTTTTTGGTTAAATTCTCCAAAGTAGCTTTTATCATTCAGAGGAGGCATTTTTTGTGTGTATGTATTTATGTTTTAAAAACTGTGTAGCATATTGTCAAATGCAACAGTATTTCAAGTACTATATTATTAGTATAGTAAATCATTAGGGAAAATCTGGAGTTGTGTCCTATTTGAAAAATGTAGGCAAACTTGTGATTCAGCTCATCCCATTACATCAGCTGCCCCATCAATCTCCACTCTGTCCACTTCTATCCTTTTTCTAGCATTTATTAGTCTCAAATTGACTTAGAAAGATGAAAACAGAGAATAGAAGAAAAAATATGACAGAATTAAGCCAAGTTACATTTGTGCACAATCTTACTTAGAAATTGAAGCAATTCAACTACAAATTCCATAGGAGAGTCATTTAAAATAAAATATTTGTTTTGTTAAGAAAATTGCATTCTTTGTATTTGTGAGCATGACTAGAGAAAACAGAATTCACATCCAATTTATAATAAAAATTTCAAACAGAACCCAAGGATAGTGGAAATGAGACACATGCAGAATTAGTCAACTGTGATTATGAAGTTCTGTTTCTGTGTTTGAGTATTTTATAGGAATTTTAAAATAACCATGATCAGAGAAATGTACATGATTATTTTACCAAATTAAAAACTAGGAAAGTAAAATTTAGTATCCATTTTAAAAAGATGAGGAAATTGTTTCATGTTTTTCTTTTTCACAAAATAATTGCAAAATAATTTTTACAATGTAATTAATTATATATACTTACTTTTAAAATATATAGTATGTTAAATATTGATGCATTTGAAAATATTCTAACACATGTATATCAAAATGAAGTTTCGTTAATGTGGCCAATGGGCTGTGATCTGGTTAGTCCAACAATAGCTGTCTCCAAACAGAAAGACCATAAATCTGGTAGTTGTTCAGTTTCCCAGCATGTAACTATCTCTGCTTGTATTCAGTTTACCTTGGAATCCCAAAGATACAATACCAATCAAGTAATGCCTCTACAGAACAGATAAACTATCCAGTGAAGAAAAACAGTCAAAAACGGCTTCCTTCTTTCAATGGCAGAGCTCAGATTAACCGAGATTCCTGTGACATTATAAGATCCAGGATTATAACCAGTCAAGAGAATTCCCTCTTAGGTCTGCCTAGTCACCTTTATTTTACCCAAATCCAGAAGCATTCAGGTTGACAGCCATGATTAAACATCACAAGTATGCAAATAGGTGATTAGGAGTAAACTCAAATATGGAACCAGGAAAAAAAATATCTATACTTAACAACCTGATGTTCTTCATATTGCTGTTTCTGGACTTGAGAACTCTAGGTAGAAATTGATTCTGTGCCCCAGTTAGGAAGCGTTGGTTCTAACGTGAATTTTTTTTCATACTGAAATGCTCACATGTATTTCCTGATCAATGCTTATTAAGTTTATCATTTGGCATTTATAATAAAACAAAGAAAAAATTGTGATGTGAGTCTCCTACCTTCTGTCTTTGATCTGTAATTCTGATATAAAACTGTGTTAGGCAGTTATCTAATGCAGCTGAATGTCACATCAATCTCAAATGTAATGATTTTTAAAATAGTAGCTTTCATGATTTTGTGTCAATTTGATTAAATTGGCGTTCATTTTTCACCACCTTTTGGCTGCTTGCTACCAGAAAACTAGAGATGCAAAGTATAACTTCATCAGTCTCTGCTTGCATCAGGTATGCAGTATACACTTGAATTACACAAGACATTAGTCACATGAGTAGGCATATTATGGTTGTCGTAGGAGAATACTTCTTGGCAAATTTATCTTCTTTGTGTCCCTCTCCTCAGAGAAAGCAATGAAAACAAATATGATGGCCGGAAAGCTTAGTCACACTGAGGAATTAATAAAGTTGCTTGTCCTATTTATCACAGGCAAGAATTTCCACAAAGCATCTTCGAATAAGATCTTCTCTGTCTGCAGGCACTAAGGCAGTTTCAAGGATACTACAGATTTCAGTACTTGTCTCCTGACCGTCAATTTGGTTTCCTCACACCCAGAAGCACAAAGAGGATGACTGAATTTCTTGCATTTTATTACAGTAAGAGCTCTCTTCACATTGACAGTTAATGTTTCATGTATTGGTGCCACTCTATTAATTTATTACTGTTATGTTTAGAAATCATAAAGACTTTAATGTCTTAAGCTTCAACAATCCGTCTCTCAGATCTCTACTTCCCTCAACATGTTTCCTTTGACTTAGATTCCGTGGTTTCTTACTTTGTAAGAAATAAAGAAGTATCAAAATAGTGTTTACTACTCATTTTTAGCTGTAAGCTTGCATACTATCAGGTCTTGTGTGTCAATGTGACACAAACAGAAAGGAAGGAGAACCTCAGTTGAGGACAAGCTTCCATGAGATCCAGCTGTAAGGCAGTTCTTTGAATTAATGATCAATGGAGAAGCACTCAGGCAATTGTGGGTGGTGCCATCACAGGACAGCTAGTCTTGAGTTCTTTAAGAAAGTAAGAAGAGGCAGAGGCAGGCGGATCTCTGTGAGTTCGAGACCAGCCTGGTCTACAAGAGCTAGTTCCAGGACAGGCTCCAAAGCCACAGAGAAACCCTGTCTCGAAAAACCAAAAAAAAAAAAAACAAAAAAAGAAGAAGAAAGTAAGATGAGCAAGCTACATAAACAAGCTGGTAGGCAGCAACTCTCCATGATCTCCTTATCATCTCCTGCAACCAGACCCTTCTCAGTTTGGATTCCTGTCCTGTCTTCCTTAAATGATGAATAATGCTGTGGACGTGAAAGCAGAATAAACTCTTTCCTCCCCAACTTGATTATGCTCATGATGTTTTGCTATAGCAATAGAAACCCTAATACAGTTAGGTCATGTACACTAAGGCTACTTTGTCCAGAGAAAGTAGACTATACAGATCAGAACTAACTGGCCTTTTACATGAAGAACTGACTTCAGTGTCTGCATTGCTTTTACTCATGCATGACTTCTCTTTGTCATCCTATATGTTAATTTCATAGGTGATTATCCCCTAATAGGGGAGAACGGAGCAGAAGATGAACATGGTTTGCATATATTTCCCATGGTTCACAGCACTCACACAGTGTTCAGATAGAATAATGTAGCCCCTTCCTGCAACATCTTTGAATATTAGCAGGTTAGTAAATTTGAGTTGATACTACTCCCAATAGTACTCCTATTAGCTCATTTTCTTGAAAGGAGACATTTTCTTTATTACATAAGAGATGATTTAAAAGACTTAAGGACTGCTTTACAAGGCCAGGATACTGAAAATATTTGAGCTCTAATGCCTACTTCTAATAATTCCCAGCCTACTCAAATGTGAAATTATGGGCTGATTAATGGACATAACTAGAGTTGAAAAACATGTTTCTCAATAAAATGAATACTAATGAAGAAAATTTTGAGAGATGATCAAGAGACATTTGAATACACCTGTTTGATGGATATTCAACAAAGAACAATCTCAGCAGAGGAGGACCTTAATTACTAAGTGGTATGAATGATTCATTTTGCGGATGCCAGTAGGTGACTTACATCGAATTCACTTGTCATCACAAGGCTTGTGAAGAAAGTTTTTATGGCAGTAGGTAATGTACATAGATTCAGATATATGAATTTCCACATGAATAATATATAAAAATTCATAACAGGTACTATTTTTTCTGAGTATAAATAATTATATTTTGACTTTGAAGAGGAATCGTTGTAGAGGTACACCTGCAGCAACCTCTGGACCAATCTAGAAATCTTAACCTCAGAGATCATTTTTACTGTTATTACTCGTGAATCCAAGTTCAAATACGTCACGGTTTCAGAGTTGTGCACACGAAACAGCACCACACAGATGGACAGGCAGAGATAAACACATACCCTATTTTACTTTGCCATATATATGTAATATTCATATATATATAGAGAGAGATTTACTCAATAGTAAGTGACAATATTAAATTAGTCAATATATATTTAAAATAAACACTATTAGAGCATATATTACACATAACTATAAAAACATATTAGTCTAAAATATAAAGAACAGAACTTTACAGAAGGGAATTTAGAATATGACACTCTAATAACTACGGAATATTCATCAACTTGAAAAAAACATTGATTTGCATAATCATCCCCCTTGTTTTCACTGTAGAGTCTTAAAAAATTTTCCAAGATTAGTTCTTCAGTCACTGATTACTTTCAAATAGAAAATATGTGATTTCTAAAGTGAGGAAATGATAAGTGTTACACCTCCTATTGGAAGAACATAGATAGCGAACACTAATTGGAATACAAATAGTTATAATAGTCTGTGTGTTTCTTAGAGATTCTCACTACTCATTTGCTGATTTCTGTCTTATAATGCCCTGTAAGTTTTAAATTGAAGGTATTTGTGAATTTTTAGTTATAAGTTTCTACATGAAAAGACCAACAAATTTTATTTCATGAACACATTTTATAACATTAGTTGAAACACTTTAAAATTTATCAGGAATTTTTAAAGGTGCTAACCAGCATTTATATTGCCAAGTGCTCTGTCTCAATTTGAAAAGAATGTTTTATGTTGCTAATGGATTGACTTCATGCCATCATTGTCATATGTGGTGAATAATGCTATTTAGAAGTTTCAATGGCTTTATTGATCTGTTTATAGTTGCATTCGTTATTCTGAGTAGCATTAAAAACTGGCCCTAAGTTGGTACATTTCTCATTCTCATTCCGCTTACATAATTTTGAAGGTTCCTTCATTTTTATGTTTATTCTTATACACATTATGATTGTTACATTTGGTACAGGAATTGTTTCTTCATTTGATAAATGTGTAGATGATATTATATATTTACGTATGACATTTGTATACATGTATATGAGACTTTCTAATGATGGAGGAAGGTCATTGGTTAATTAAATAAAGAAGCTGCTTACCCTGATAGGTTAAAACATAAGGTGGGAGGAGTAAACAGAGCAGAATGCTGGGCAGAAGAGGAAGTGAGCTCAGAGACTCGACAGCTCTGCTCTCGGGGGCAGATGCCTCAGAGAGACACGATGCTCCACTCTTGCGGGCAGAGGCGAGAGCTCTGCTCTCTGAGGCACACGCGATGAAGCTCCGACCCAGGATGGACGTAGGCTAGAATCTTCCCGGTAAGCGCACCTTGGGGTGCTACACACAAATGATTAGAAATGGGCTAAATTAATATGTGAGAATTAGCCTAGAAGAGAATGGGCCAAGCAGTATTTAAAAGAATACAGTGTTCGTGTAATTATTTTGGGTAAAGCTAGCCGTGCGGGCAGCGGGTTGCTGGGGACGCAGCCCCGCCGCTCCTATTACAACATTCTAATTCTGGTTAATATGCTTCCCTCTTTATTTGAGACTCTGTAGTTCTTGTTAATATGATAATCACAGCTCTGCTTAAAATATCAGCTAAATAAAAGCTTTTCTGAATAGAGTTCTCTAGACAGTGTAGGGCTCCTGAACACAAGACTTCACTGCAACTGTGGCTACATGCTTAATACCTGCACAAGATCAGCCAGCCAAAATTCCAGTATATATGTACAGAACATTCATAAATCCTTAACATAGATGAAGAGTTTCTGGCAGTTGATAGCTGTTAGGAGAAGGAGACTCATTGTTCTTCAAGGATGCAGTTCCTACCCATGTCCCATGTTTTATGATATTGTACTGGCAGCATTAAGTGATCAAAGTGGGTTTTAAAATGTAAATACATATATTTGGGAAATAAAAGTGGTGTGAGAATATGGGAAAGGAGGAAGAGAAATATGGACTTAATCAAAATGCATTAATTGTATGTATTAAATTATTAAATAATAAATATTTAGAAGGTCAAATTACATTTATTTCATACTATTAGTAAATATAAATATAGAAGACTCTAAGGCAAATACCAAGCATTCCACAGTGACAAAAGGCCAACTGGTGATTTTCTGAGGAAATAAAAGGATGCAGTTTTGCTACACTATCAAGAACAAAACAAAACAAAAAATTAATAAAAGAGAAGGCTAACATTGAGAAAGGAAGGAAGGACAACCTCAGGGCTTCGTGTGAGAGACAAGGCTTATAAAAATAGAGAACTATGCCAAATTTCCCAAATATTGCTTATAAATGTTTGTTTACATTTAAAAAGTGATATGCTATAGATATCAATACTTTGTATTGGTATGGATCTTGGTTTATTGATACAGATTTAAGGTCAATTTTGTTGCAAATATATTTCTGCTCTTGATTAAGATATTGTAGTTATGTAGATCATTTAAAATGTAATGTTTAATTAAGAAATATATCTTAATAGATAATCATCCATATTAGTCAAATTTGTAGTCATGCTAGTTAGGTTTTTAAATATATAGAGAGATATATTTCAGTTAGATAGGTATTCCTCAAGCTTTTTGAAGGCCATCAGAATATGGCATTTAAGATGTTTTAAAAACTTAGGAATTTTCATGACATGAGATACATCTGCTCCTGGAACACCAATTACTTCAAGAGGATGATGGGAGTCAAAGAGCCTCTTTATGGAGTTTGTTAGCCATTTGGTCAAGAAATTGGTTTTGCCTAGAATGCCTAATGTTATGCTATATGAACTGAAAATTCAGGACTAAAAGGAAAATGATCCTTTGGGGTTCCTGCTTCATGAAAAAGTCTGCCAGACATTCTTCAGGAACCAGAAGAGAGTGACTGATAAACTGTAATATAGGTGAAACTGTCTTTGAAATTTCCCACTTCATGGAAAAATCTGCCAGATACTATGGGCCAGAAGGCTGAAGATTGGTACCTTCAACAGTACAGAAGAACTTTGGTTGACTGTCCTTGGAGCAAGATGTCTCTGTCAATTCTAGAGTTTTAAAGGTTGCTTACAATGCACTTCCTATTAACTTAGGAAATATTCCATCTTTTTGTGGTCTTTGATGGAGTTGAAGAATAGTTATAATTATAGTTTTCCTTAGTTATGATAAAAGATAATGTAAATATAAAAAATGTAACTGTAATACTTGCTTAATACCTTTCTTGTTTTATGTAATTTTACTATGTTAAGTTTAAAAACTTCCTTTTTATTTACACAGACAAGGGAAATGATGTGGGAAGTCCTTCTGTCTAGATGTTGCTTTTATTGGTTAATGAATAAAGCTGTTTCAGCCAGTGGCTTAGCAGAATAGATCTAGGCAGGAAAACTAAACTGAATGCTGGGAGAAAGAAGGCATAGTCCATGAGAAGCCATGTAGCCCTACCAGAGACAAATGCCAGAAGGAACTTTACCCTGTAAGCCACAGGTTAAATGGAGATGAATAAATTTATGATATAAGGGTTAGCTAGAAATATGTTTAATCTATTGACCAAACAGTATTGCAAATAATATAGTTTCTGAATGGTTATTTCATCATCTGTGTAGCTGGAAACAAACAAATGACCTCACCCAACACTTACAAAAAAGCACAAAAGAAAAATACCAAAACAATAATCAAAACAAACATTCAAAAAACAAACAAGACAAAGATAAATACCAAAACACACACACACACACACACACACAAAGAGTGTATACAGAAAAAGAAAAAAAAAACAAAAGCCAGAGTCTGTCGTGTGTTGGCCAAGTGTTTCTGGCCCAAGGCCTGTAGCATGATTAATAAAAACCCAGATCCAGATACTGGATTTCAATCTGAAGGTCAGAAAAGAAAAACAGCCAGCCACTGTTGGCTCTTACCTCTACCTCAGTCTGAAATGATGATCCTACCTCTATGAATCTCAGAATGAGAATGAGTTTCAGAACTGTCTTCTCCCAACTTATTGTCATCTCTAGTGCTGACCTAAAGGTCTGTATCTATTGTCATTTTCTGTGCAGACATAAGTCATCACTTCTGCTTAGTCTCAATGGTGGTTCCTACAGGTCATACATAAATCTCTGCCTGTTAAAATCTGTCTGACTTCTCTTTTACACACATTCCTAAGCCTTGAGGGGGGTGCATTTTATGAGGGCAGCTCATTTTGAATTGATATTCCCCAAATCTCTCACTCTCTGAACTTTGTCCATTTGTAGGTTTCCCTGTTAATTCTCATCTTGTACAAGTAGAATCTTCTCTGAGAGTGTTGAGTGATGCAATGATATGGAGGTATAGAATTATGTCATTTGGAGTCATGTTATAGCTATCTTCTTTATGTAGGATGATAGTAGGAGGATTTCCCCTAGAACTCCTGACCTCTCTAGTGTCATACATATGTCACATTTGCAGGTTCAGGTATTTCTTGTATCACAATGAATAGGTCTTAAATTAAATATAACGTTTATAATCATTCCCATAATATGTGTGCCATTAATATATCAGAATATCTCGTAGTTTCTCTGTTGTAGATCTTGGGGATTATAGCTGGGAGATATTGACGACTGCTTTTCTTTCTTAGTAATGTGCAAATTCATTGCAGAACCACGGGCATTTTTCAGGAGGGGTTCTGCTTCTAGTTTGTGACCAGCTTGATTTCTGCATGTTCAATGACATAAATTACTGGTGTCTTCATCAACGTAGCCTTACCATCAGGAGAGGTAAGACTGATCGTCATAGAAAGCAATCAATACCTTTGCAATATCCTGTGATGTTTGGGGTGCATAAATGACCCATTTAGCCAATTAATCAGCATGCTATAACTCATTTCTGACTTATATATGAAATACCTTAAAGCAGTAGTATTTCGTATTTCAATGGGTTTAGTGTTAGTTGTTCCCATTTTCCTCCTCATCCTTTCGATGCATCTACCCCCGCCCCACCAATACTTCAATCATGGTTTCCACATTATATCTCTATATTCTATTTTCTTTTCCTTGGAATATCTTTTTTTTCACCCCTGGTCTCTCATTAGCATCTAAACCCTTGTGGGGTACTCTTATGGAAACACAGGTGTCTAAAGCTTAAGACTACTATTCACATATAAAAGAAAACAGGCAGTGTTTGTCATTTTGGGTCTGGGTGGAGTAACCCAATCAAAATAATTGCTTCTAGCTCCATCCGTTTGCCTTCAAACTTTATATTTTAATTTTTCTTGACAGTTTAATAATAAATACATAACACATTTTCATTATGCATTTATCAGTGGATGGACACCTAGGATGTTTCCCACTTTAGGCTATTTTGATTAGAGCATGAGTGGAAGCGGATGAGCTAGTAGCTCTCTGGTAAGATTAAAACCCTTTGGGTACATAGTAAAAGGTGGATTTGTGGTAGATCTATTTTTGTCTTTTTGACAAACTTTTACCTTGATGCCTATGTCTATAATTGCCAATTCTCAATCCAACCACTAACAATTACGGTTTTCCCTGTCCCTGAATACTGTCCAGTATGTGCTATCATTTCTCTTATTAATCTGTGTTATTTTAACTACATTAAGATGAAATCTAAGAAATATTTAAATTAGATTTAACACAAACAAATATTAAGGAGCTTGAAAAAAACTATAGATATATTATCCACCATGAAATATCTCTCCAATTAATGCAAAGTATATAAAATTTGATTTATTTCATGAAAAATTATAAGATAAAATTTTAAGCTTTTTCAAATTTGAAAATCTGAAATAACTAAATAATGTTATAAAAATTGTCCTATAGTTTATTCTTAACACAGGAGTCTAAATTTTAAATGAATGTGATTTGTAGATTATGAGATAGGCCAACAATGGAACCGTATGTTTTGATCTGGTCTCAAGCTGTATGTGCCTTTGATCTGCCCCACATTCATAATGACAGCAAATCAATCACAGAGTTTTAGTTCACAGAGAGTCTAAATGACCACTCTTAAATTTTGCAAGGTGGTTATTGTGTAGATGAATTCAGTGGCAAAGTAAGCATATTATCTTTCTGGCACCAGAAAGCTGGCTTGGAAGATATCCAGCTCCATGCTGAGGACAATAACTTTCTTTCTTTGCCTGTCTATTTCACACTCATTTCATACCATTCTATATGAGTAGCAGGTACACAGAATGCTATAATCATCATGTTTCCTTCCTCTTTGGGCATGGACCAGAAGTGTGACCCCATCGGGAATTTCATATGAGCACCATTTTCCACAAATATCACTGTGTCCACATATGGTTCTATATTAAAAATTTGAAAATTTTGACATAAAGTTAGTGTGTTACATACAAAATTCTGAAATTCTTTAGTAAAAGTAATATGCAAATACTCAAATTCTGTGTGTCAAATAGGCTTCATGTTTTTAATAATCAGTGCACAGAAAGTCAGACTGCTCTTTTGGCAGATAGTGATTTGAAATAAATTGCAGATTTTGCACTTCATCTGTTTCTAGAATTTAGGTAACTGGAACACAATATGTATCATTTGAGATTTGTTCATTACGAATATGATCACATATCATTTTAAATGTTATATCTATAAGTGATTTTCATTAAGAGATATTTATCAATTTATTTTTATCCTTAGTAAATATTACATAGCATTTACTAGTTCTAAAATCAGTTATTGGTAACTATAAGGACTGTAATCTATTTTTGTACTTGAACTTTATATAGGATAACCTTGCATTTATTTTACTTATTTAGCATTATTTGTCAGTAACTTTCACATCTGGGAAGATAATATTTTGTTTTATCATTTTAACTAATTTTCCGCAATTCTTTTTTTTAATTTTTAAAACAATCTGTTTTACATATCAATTCCAGTTCCCTCTCCCTCACAGCCTCCCATTTCTTCCACCTTCATCCCACCTCCACTCCCATCCAGTCTTAACCATAGCATGTTTGTATTATTGATCTATTATAATGGCATCGTTGTTAACTTTATTGTTTACTTGACACAGCCTGGTGTCAAGTTGTCTCAAGGAATAATCATCTTTGGGAAATCTCAGGGATTTGATTAGCCTGTGTGACCACATTTGAATGATTTTTCTCTTGATTATATTTTGGAGTGTCCACCCTACTGTATGTGGTACCATCACTAGGATTTCTATTCATAAGAGAAAGCAAGCTAAGGATGAGCGTGTGAGAAAACAAGGCATTATACAAAGTAGAGAGCAGCCAGCAATTGGTGTTTCTCCATAGTTCATGCTTCAATTCCTGGTCTGATTTTTCTCAATGCTGGACTAAAACCTATAATCTGAAATATGACTTTTCAATCTTTAATTGGTTTTTGTTTAAGTGCTTTATCACTGAAACAAAAAGGGTGGAAGAATGCATATGATCATAGTCCCTGCAACAAATAAATACACAGTCCACACAGGCTTGCATGCTAAGCAAATCAGATCAAGTTAATGCAGAATATGATGGCCTTGATTTGTTCCAAGATGATTAAGCAATGTATAAGCCACCACTAAAACCAAGACAGGGCATTGTTGAAATGTTAAAATGTTTTGGTGACCTATAACTAGCACTTATAAACATTTGTGCAATAGAATTGAATTCTCAATAGAATCATGTGAGACATGCCATCTTCATTTTACAGATTCTGAATTGTAGCTTCGGATATATTCAGTATGTGATAACATCATACAGAAGTGGTTTGTAATAGAATGCAGTTAGGTTTACTTGATTCTATCATGCTTATCTCTCAATAGCTGTTCAGCCATTACAGTCTATCAGTAAGTGTTATAATGACTAGGTCCCTCTTCTCTATGCTTTAATAAATATCCCTCAGAATTATGCCTACATGAAAAACCATTAGGTGACACTGTTGTACAAAAAAAAATATGAAATCAGATGAGCCAAAATTCTCCCAAATGCTCTTCATGTGATAGCACCCTGTCCAAATTCTTTCTGTTTCTTGCAGGCTATAAGCATTTTAAGATTAAACTGTTGTGAATTAGAACATAAAGTTAACCATGAGGCAAAATAGCATGGGCAAGGAATATTCATATTTTATAAATACGTTATCATTAACAGAGCTAAAAATTCCTTGTGAGGTGAGAAGAAAGAATAAATGCCATTTGATATACAGAACTGATTCTTATCTCCAATTGATAACAATTTACAAATGAAAATTTACTTTCCTACACAGGAGTTTAACTAGGAAAACAAACTAGTCTTTTTATTTTATTTTTTAAAAAGAAATCAAACTCTCTCTTTTTTATTTTATATGCCAACCCCAGTTTCCACTCCCTCCCTTCCTCCCATTCTCTCCACACCACCCATCCACTCCTCAGAGAGGGTAAGGCACATTGCCTTGGGGAAAGCCCAAGGACCTCCCTACTACATCTAGGCTGAGCAAGGTATCCATCCAAAAGGAATGGGTTCCCATAATGCCAGTACAAGCAGTAGGGATAAATCCTGTTCCACTGCCAGTGGTACCACAGCCTCCGCAGCCATAAAACTGTTACCCACATTCAGAGGGTCTACTTTGGTCCTATGATGCTTCCTTCACTGTCTCGCTGAACCTGGTGAGCTCCCATTAGCTCAGGTAGACTGTTTCAGTGGGTGTCCCTATCATGGTTTTGACCTCTTTGCTCATTTTCTCATTCCTCCCATTCTTACTGGACAATGGGAGCTCATCCTAGTGCTCTGCTGTGGGTCTCTGTCTCTGTTTCCATCAGTTGCTGGATGAGAGGTGATATTTAAGATAGTCATCAGTCTGACTGCAGGGCAAGACAGTTTAGACACCTTCTCCTTTATTGCTTAGGGTCTTAGCTGGTGTCATGATTGTGGATTCCTGGGAATTTCTCTAATGAGAGGTTGCTTGCTAGATCCATAATGGCTCCCTCAATCAAAATATCTCTTTCCTTGGTGTCATCGCTGTCCTTCCTCCATTTGACTGTCCTGTTCCCTCAACTATTACTCCCCTGTCCAATTCTCTCTAAGTTATATGGTCAGCCCTAGAAGGCCGACAGAAAATGAACTCAATGTCATCTTTTTAGGTTCCTTGTATTTTATGTTAGTAATTTTACTTCATTTTTACTCATGTCTTATTATTTTTCATTACTTTATTGTGGTTAAATGTTTCCATCTCTCTCTTTACCTTAATTGTCCATTGTGGCATTCTAGTTCAATGGTTTTATGAGATTCTTGAATGTTTAAAACAGTGGGACTCTGTTTCTTGTGACTTCTCTTTAACTCTTCTTTTTGTTTATTTGTTTTGTCCTATTCCAATAGTTGGCATTTGTTCATCTTATTATAATTTATTTTATTATTATTTCTTAGATACTTACTTGCTTTATAGTGATAGACATGAAAGAAATAAATCCAGACAAGAGGTGGGGAGGAACTGAGAAGAATAGAGGGAAAGAAAACCATAAACAGTATAAATTATATGAGAAAAAAATATATTTTCAATGAATCAAAAAACATGAATAAGAAATTATTATGAGGGATTATATCTTAACAAATTTTAAAAAAAGATTGGAGCTCAGTATGTAATGGAAAATAAGTTTTTTTAAAATATTTTTTCTAATTCTTTTGATAATGATGCTAAACATGGGTTTCTTGTTATAAAATATGTCATACACCCAATAAAATTTGGTGTTTGTGCCATAAGGTTCTGGCTGTGATTACACTCCTGGGATGCCTTGTCAGGACAGTGATTATTGTAGTTCACAGTTTTAGTGGTACGGAAGAATTTTCTGTATTCTGTCAATCATGTTTTAAATAAATGCTGATTGGTTGGAAGCCAAACAAGAAGTATAGGTGGGAGAACCAGACAGGAAGTAGAGGTGAGACAATGAGAACAGGAGTATTCTGGAAAGAAGAAAAGTTCTTTCACAGTCTTGCCCAGACTACGTAAGAAGCAGAATGTGATCTGTCCCGCTGAAAAAGGTACTTAGATATGTGGCTAACATATACTAAAATAATGGGTTAATATAAGTTATAAGAGCTAATACAAAGCCTGAGCTAATGGGCCAATCAGTTTATAACTCATGGAGACCTCTGTGTGACTTCCTTTGAGACTTGCTGGCTGTGGGAACTGGGCAGGACAGAAAACCCCACAAGCAGTCCCTCATGTTACACTTTAAAACTGAGTAAAACTGAATATTCTGTTTCTCTCTTTGGTAGCATTCACAGCACATCTAGACTATAAAAACAAGACAAAAATATTAAAAAAAAAATTAGTTATAGGTTAGTACCTGCTAGACATATCTATATTCTGTTGTTCAAATATGTGATGTCTCCAGTAGTAGGGTCTCTCTCTTTCTCCCTTTCTCTCTCTCTCTCTCTCTCTCTCTCTCTCTCTTTCTCTCTCTCTCTTTCGTGTTTGTGTGTACATATACAAAGCTTCTATAGTAGTAAATATAAATTCCCTAGCCCCAAGGATAAGAGAACCTGGTGGAAGAGGGGGCAAAAAGAGTTTAACAGCTAAAGTAGTTGGAGGACCACAAGAAATCAAGGCCCTGTTAAACAACAAAGAGCTGTAGAATATGGCATTTAAATCACTTAGGGTTCTGTTCTTGCATGCAATATGACAAAATAATTTTGCCTAGATAAACAAATATTATAGATGAAAATAGAAGAATATTCAATAAAATTTGTTTGTATCACTATACAAGAATCTATACCAATGTAAATTGCTTATAAATAATAGCTCACAAATATTCACTATATTAATCACTATTATTATTAGTGTGAGTAAGCTCACACTAATTTATTATCCCATACAATTCACCTTTTTTTTCAAAGAGACCCCTGAGCGTACATAATTTCCCCCAACCCCTAACTCTGTACCAATTTAAATCAATATTTAAATGATATCTCTAACTCTGACAACAAACTTTGGTGGGAGAGGAGATATCATCTTCTAGAATTACTTCCAGGGAGTAAGGGGGCAATGTTCTTTCTATGGGATCCTGTGAAAATAAAATGATGGATAAGTTTCATGATTGCTGTCTGGTATAATTGCAAATAATCTCTGAGTATTCACTAGGGTTTTTCTGAGGTTCTATTTGGAGTTCTGGTCTGAATGTTGTAAAAAAAAAAAGTGCACCATTTCAGGTAACCAAGTTGGAACCATCTTGAGCAGCTGGTACCCAAA
>NW_004949193.1:45220-46835 GCF_000317375.1 Microtus ochrogaster
TTTAAGGGAGTCATGACTATTATTCTAGTTTATGTATAGAGATCTTACCGTCAGATGACCTGTCCTCATAGGTCATAATTCTCCTTGCTTGGTGATCCTATCTAGATAATTATTTTTCCTCTTTAGGCATCTAGATGTCCAGGGTCTCTTGACTTTTTGAAGACAAGTATTTTCCTGCAAACTTAAGAACAGAACCCTGCTCCAACCCTGATGAGGTTTCCTTACCACCTGATTGGTTGTCAACTCTGTGGATGAACTGTCATTTCTCTTTCTCAAAAGATTTCTACAGCAGGGAATGCTACAGTAGGAAGGGGGAAATGTGCATGAGTTTAGGAAATTTTTATTCCACCATGCACAGTTAGCTCCACTGTGGCGGGGGTTTTACAAAAAAAAAAAAAATTACTAGGTGAAAGCAAGTCGAGCAGGAGAGAGTGGAAGACTTTCTGGGCTGTGGATCATTTGGGCATTTTAGACCAGTCCACCCAGTAGGCGTGGAGTTCGGATCCACGTGGGATATCAGATGAAGATGGACACTATAAAGAAATCCCATACTGGCTCAGAATTGAGTATAATAAAGAATTATTTATTTAGGGGTAGACTCACAGATTAGAGTCCTCTGTGCAAATGAGTAACAGGAGCCTAATAAAGCAGCCAGAGGAGAGAAGGAACACATGCTTTACATTGGCATTGATAGTATAAGATGCCCTGCCCAAGTGAGTGGGTAACTTAAAGGTTACGTGCTATAGGATTTCCTACAGCATGATGTCCTTCTGTACACAGCAAACATGTGTTGCTTTTATTGATTGACGAATAAAGCTGATTTGCTTATGGTAGGGCAGAATATAACTAGGTGAGAAAGACAAATTAAAAACAGGGAGAAAAAGGCAGTGTTAGGGGAAGGCCAACAGCAACATCAGCTGGGGAAGCAAGATGTGAGGTAACAAGCCACGAGTCTTGTGGTAAAACATAAAATAAGAGAAATGGGTTAATTAAAGCTGTAAGATCTTGTTAAAAATAAACCTGAACTAGCAGGTTAAACATTTTGCAATTAATATCAAACATGAGAGTGTTTATTCCAGAACTGACAGGCAGAAGAAAATCCTCTTGTTACAAATGGTGCCCACAGTCTGGCATGGATCCCCATAAGACCTAAAAACAGTTTTTTGTTGTTGTTGTTTTGTTATCATTTTTTTAAGGAGGTCTTCTAGACCCAGAAAAACAGGAGTCAAGTGCAGTTTTTTGATAGCCGTGTTTAGTTTTTTTCCTGATAGACTCCATTTGCTGGCCGTGATCAGATGCATGACTCCTTTAAGGGACTGCTTCCTGGTTCACGCTGGCTGTATGTAGGGCTTTTTGAAGAGGTCCTGCTATGGGGCACTTGAATGGGATTTGTGGGTAGCATTTTACAAACTGCTTGATAGTGGAGTGTAACCCCTGCCTCCAGAGAGTTGGGGTGGTGAGAATGCCTCCCAAAGCTGGCAATGAACATACCTCTGCCATTTTGTAAAGTTGAATGGAGCAGAGCTAACAAAATCTCAGCTTTCCTCCTAGCCACGACTGTTTGACATTTTAAAAACTCTCCTGGTGAGAAAATGATTAGAGATATACAATAAAG
>NW_004949193.1:47309-51144 GCF_000317375.1 Microtus ochrogaster
GGAGGACTTCGGACTTTCCACAGGGCAGGGAACCCTGACTGCTCTTCAGACTCGAGAGGGAGGGGAAGAGGAGGGGGGGAACAAAAATAAATAAAGTAAAAAAAAAAAAAAAGATGATTTTAACCCTTCTTCTTCTCCGCCTTCAGTTTACTTTCCACAATTTTACTTTTCTTCGTCCATTATTCCCCTTTAACGCATTTATACCACTGTGGTCTATTTCCCCTCCTCTGAAAGTGTCTTCTTTGCATATCCACTTGCTAAATTCCTGACCTTTATGTTTCCTCCAAATGAAGCATCACATCTGAAAACTCAGAGCTAACATCAACAACTGAGAGAAAACATGACTTAGTTTTTTGGTCAGTCTAAATGAGTCTTTCATGTTCCATCTATTTATCTGAAAATTTCATATTTTTAAATGAATAAATAATATTCTATTTTGCAAATATACCATATTTATGAGTAGGTGTCTAACCTCTTCCCATTTGTGGCTACTGTGAACAGAGCAGAAATGATATATATCTTTTCTATTTTTATCTCATACAGAGTTCAAATGTTCACTTACTTTTGCATCATATAGGAAATAAACATAAATTAACAGCAATGTATTTGATTAAGTAATTGATAAATCCTCTTTTTAAATGACAAATTTGAATAAAACTGATTTCACTGCTAATGGTTTAATAATATTTAAATAGAAAATAAAAAAATAAAATTAGTTAGCTAGAACAATAAAAAATAAAAGAGAAAAAAGTGATTTACTTTTTCCTGTGTAAAATGTGTTTAATTAACCATTCATTCATCTTATCTTATATCTTAGCACTGTGTTATTGTAAATCTTGTCATTCATCTTTTTGAACACGAGTTAATTGTTAATAAAAATTCTCTCATTTAGAGCTTATAATGTTGATTTTATATTTTTAACTTTCTTTTAAAACTACAATTATGATGGTGTCTTAAACTGGGGCTGTCAGCAAAACCCTGAATCTTGAGATTTCTTAAAAAGCTACCTGATTGTTCAAATTTTAGCATGTGTTTAAATTCTGAATTTCATATGAAAATCAGGGGAAAATTAAAAAGCAAGCTACTTTACAAGGAGATATTTGAGAATGATAGGCTGTACCAAAAAAACACTTTAACAAAATGTGTCTCTTCAAACCTTTCTGCTGACATAAGTCTCTTGACAAAAGTTACTCATTAGCATTTAATCAAGACAGTCCTAGGCCATGCACACGACTTCAGCAACTGTCAAAATACAGCACTTAAATGACTAGCAAAGTGACAATGGAAACAGACTATTCAGAGTTAGAAGTGTAAAATTCATAATGGGGTGTAAGCCATTAGTCCTAGTCTGTATGCATGTTAAAGTAATCTTTCTCTGTCAAATGCTTGCATTGTTTTAACACCCTTTTGGTGTTGATAAATATACAAATCATAGAAGAAACTGTGAATATTTAAATCTCTGTAATCCCAATTAAGTGTAGTGCTTAATGGTTCTCATTATAATGTGTGTACTTTGAACTCCAAGTGTCTTATTATCACGTATATTAGACAGAATAAAAACATTTGCTTGTTTTCTACAGTTTTGACTAATTTAATGACATATACTAAGTACAGTACAGACAAGAAAAACAGAACAAATAAAAACAAAATAGTGTGCTGGGAGGTGGTGGAGCATGCACTCGCGAGGTAGAGGCAAGTGAATCCTTGTGAGTTTGAGGCCAGCCTGGTCTACAATAGCTAGTTCCAGGACAGCTAGGACTGTTACACAGGGAAACACTGTCTCGAAAAACAGAAAACAAAAACAAAACAAAACAAAAAAGTAGTGGATGCAATGTTATTTGGACATAACAAACTCATTTTACATGATATATGTGAAAATCATTTAATAGAGGAAATAAGATAAATGTGAAGTTTTAGAAGATCTAGAAAAACAGGGTTTAAGCTGATATTTCAATATAGACTTAAAAAGCTACAGCTAAACCCTAAGTGCCTGGTCCTTCATTGAAACACTTCAAAAAATAAGTATTATGATATCAATGCCAGAGCCATGGACTTAGGAGCATGGGTTCTATGTTACTCTTCTGACCAGATGATCAGTGACTATCAATTAATTTCAAGGAACACAAACAGGAAGATACATTTTAATTTTTCTTTTCTTTTTAACTTACTAAACTCTATAAGACAGAGAGCTAGAAATGGAGTTTAGAAATGTGTTGACGTGTTTACTTAATTAATTACTCCAATTAATCATTTGGAGCAATGAACATGAGGTATTTAACATGAGGAGTAGAAATTAACAATGACAATGCTAATAATTAAAATAGGGCTGGACTTCAGAGAAAGAGTAGTTGTCTTTTAAACAGAAATAAATACATGTAAATTGCAAGTGAGTATGCTAAATAAATCAAAAAGGAATAAAGAGTGAGGATAACTGATTAAAATGCTTTTATAATTATTATGTCAATCATTTTCTTTTAAGTTTTTTTTTTTCTTCTTGATTTTTCGAGAAAAGATTTCTCTGTAGCTTTGGAGCCTCTCCTGGATCTAGCACTGGTAGACCAGGCTGGCCTAGAACTCACAGAGATCTACCTGCCTCTGCCACCCTAGGGCTGGGATTAAATATGTCAATTATCTTCTTCCATAATTCATAAAATGATTTGGTAACTGCTTAAAATACTAACAATTTCCTTTAAAAGAGACATATATGGATTCAAATTTTATTTTACTAAGACTTACAGTTTCGTTATGAGACAATCAATACAAAAATATACTTTTGTTACTATCAGTAATGAAAAGAGTTGACGTGATAATGGTTTAATAGTTAATTAAGAATGGAATATAGTATATTACATGGAAAACAGATTAAAAAACCAATATTCAAACATTAATTAAATTATCTTTTATAAGGTTGAGTTATAATATTGTCACTGTTTATTTATGAATAAATATAACATGATAGAATTGTGGAAACAAAAGTATTTAAATATTTTCCTTGAATAGAGCTACTTGAGTGGAGATTAAAATTGGAATGAGGTAAGAAGGAATTTTGATTGTGTACATGATACGTTAATGAACTAGGAAGACCACAAGCCCCATTTGAAATCTGTATTTTTCACAAATTTGTTATTGACTTTTTGTTTCATGCACATTTTGTAAGATGAAACAGCATGGGCATTTTGGAAGTACATCAATATGCTTGGATCACTACATTTCTACTTGCTATTACCTATGGCAGAATTAGAAGCTATGTGGTGGATCCCAGGTCCCTAGGACTACATTCCCGCCTTCTTGTTCACTTCTCAGTAATGACTTCTCACTATGGACAGAGGCTTCTTCAATTCATCAGGTGAAACAATGGCCATGTCAATGTTTCATGCACTAGGGGCCTGATAGAGAGTTGTCAGAGTTGATAAATATCCTACAGACTAATGCTTCATTAAGTTATGCTGATTTGATATATTTTTGTGCATTTAATACTTTATCCCCTATATCTTAGTATTCATTGACTTATTCTGATTCTTCAACTTGACTAGTCCACATGTTTTGTTAATCTCATACTTTTAATTTTGCTTCCATATTTGTGACCTAATAAGGCCATGGAAAATGTTAAATTTACCTTTTTTTTTTCTTGTACTGCTGCTGTACACCAATAGCCATGATAACAAGAGCAAGGCCCATGAGGGCTAAACCTCAGACTAATGACTACAGACAACAAGGATTGCTAGAAGAAGGCAAAATAATCCTCACTGGGGGGAAAACACATCAATTGGCTTTCCAATACCAAATTGTAAGGCCTGAAAAAAATATAATCTTTATTAATATATATTTCAATTTA
>NW_004949193.1:51519-55068 GCF_000317375.1 Microtus ochrogaster
AATATATATTTAAAGGTAAATTAATCTCTGATAACATGATTTATTAAGGCAACTGGTCAGTTCATAAATAAAATTTAACGGAATATTGTGGGAATTTATAACTTGTTGGCTTACTTTTTTTTCCTCAAATGTGGGGTCTTTATTAACTTTTTTAAAAGATGAAACCTTTCTGTGAAGATAAAGTTTTCTGTAACTTATTATGGATAGTCTAGGATGTCTTAAGATATAAAATTGGGGTGAAGGAGTTAGATCAGCTGGGATGTTTGATTGTCACCAACTCTTTTTTCTATAAATACAAATGCAGGGGTAGATTCTGATCATGACATCCTTTTCATCAGTGTGCTTACCGGATGCCCCTGAGTTTACTTCCTTAATTTCTATCTATACAAACATTAATTTCTTATATTCTACATTTATTTAAAAATGAATTTGTGCCATTTCCCTACATCAAGCTGGCCACCTTATTACCTTGTCTTTTTAAAGAGGCATTGCAGTTTTTTAAACTCTGTATTCTGGTATAATATGACTTCTTAATACCATTAGTCACACATCATGTATACAACTGTATCTCCCGTTACACTTAGGATATTATTTTGTGAGTTATTTTTCCATCAAGAAATTTCAATGAATAGTGTCACCATCAGTGCATTACTAGTTTTATCCTATTAACAAATCAGATCAAAACTTGGCAAGCTAAATATCAAGTGGCCCATTTGATAATTATCATTTAGCATAGCATACATTGCTACATGTCAAAAGGGATGATGTTGATCTCCAAATACTACTAAGCAATAAAATGAACAAGTTAAAGAAAGAAAACATAGTTAGGCATAATCCAGATAAATAATTTCCTACAATTTGAAAATGGTATGTTTCATTCAGGAGATGATTACTTTGAACCCTATTGTTGTTTTGTGCGTTTCTTCAGTCCCAGGAAACCTGTTGCGCTGAGCAGGTGCCTCCAGGTGTTTGCCTACAGGAAGTCATTTAAAACTGGGGCACACCAGGAGAGTTTCCATGGAAGCAGAAATTAACCCCCAGGAGCCTCCTCTGCTTTAAGAACTCTCTGAAGCACATCTGGTACAGCCTCGATCAGAGACAACAATTGAAGCAAATCCCCATTATGCAACACAAGGAGAAGAAAGAGCATTCACCTGCACAATCGTCTCCTGGCCTGCACTGAATCTTCCTTTAGAGAAATTCTGCATGAACAGCCGGAGGAAATAGGCACAAATTATTTTTGTCTTTAAACTATCTTCTCCCATCTTTATTTAAGAAACAATAGATGAGTTATAGATATTAAGAATGCTTACTAAATATTGCAATATTACAATAGCATTTTGCATATTTTTCTTTCTTAAAAATTTGTGTGCTCCCAGGATGTTTTATTAACTCAAGCAATTATGGTACACATACATCATGTGGACAAACAGCAGCTTAAAAACTCTTAGGGTAGGAAGATGCTTAAATGATAATGTCTGGTTCAATTATCTGTATAAGAAACTGCTAAAAGTTCTGGAAGTATCAATGCCTATGACATTCTAAGTTTATAATCACTAACACATTAATCCTCATGTACTGCCCTGAGAACATTTGTCATCTACCTCCTTTCAAAAATGAAGAAGCTATCCATGACTATACAACACAGTGGCCTAGGACACACAGTTAAAAAAAATAGTAAGGAATACTCAATTTCACATTACCTATTCCAGGATGAGAGCTTAGGTTTTTATTACTATACCAGCTTAATATTTATATTTCTTAAAGATTTGTGAATTTACAATAATAACAATGATCAAAATGGAGTTTTTACAAGAAATTACTCAGAAAATATGTTTCCCTTATAGAACCTCAAACTTCATATTTTCCTACCACTATCCGTCTTTTATATTTATGGAAACAGTTTTTAAATTCTAAAGAGGTAATATGCTTAATAAAGAGCTCCATAACACACACTACATCTTCTTATCTCACATCTATTTTAAAACTGACTAAGAGGAGAATTGCACTAGGAGAATCAAGAGTTTACACATTACATTGACTTATGATCCACTTCTTAAACGTGAATGTGATAATGAAAACTAAGATTGAATTTAACGTTTTCTTCCAGCAACCTCGGCTGAAATTCTCAGGAGCAACTTCAATCAAAATATTTGTAACTAGTCTGTTCTTGTCAAGGCTGTTTTCTACTGCATATTACACATTTCCTCTTTCTTTTTTTCATCATTCTTTTGCATGCTTTTAAATTTTTATGTCCTATCATTTGTAAATTAGATTTGCCTGGAATACCATATGTAGTAGAGAATTATATTGAACTTCTGATCATCTTGTCTCTACCTCCAAAGTGCTACGATTGCAGATGCATGCTAGGACACCCGGGTTCACACAGTCCTGAGGATGCTGGGCAAAGGCTTTACAAATTATTGCACACCATAGATCTTAGAAACACAGCTATTGTATTTGACATTACTACAATTCTTGATATACTGTATATAGTTCATCTTCATTTCTATATTCTCTTTCTCCTGTATTGGCCCCTGGAACAAATCTCACCTAACATGCAGTGGAAATGTGATCATGTATATCAAAATTAAATTAGCTTCATTTCTTGGCAGATGACAGACATAAGAGTCCATCTGAATCAACATGTCCCACCACGGATTCTCAAACAGGACTAATTGCTCTCTGTTTTGCTATCCTGAGAGATAATCACATGACTGCAATTTCAAATCAATAAACTGAAGGATAACTTCAAAAAAATTCACACAACCTAATTCTGCAAAGCAGGTTCATTCTCTTTGGAATGCTAGCAAAATGTGCACAGCTTCACATGTTAGTTACCACATTATTGTTTAAATTGATGGTATATTTTTTACCCCTGTCAATCTTCCAGAACCATTTATTGCTGTTCATTGCAACCTTCTAAGTAGGTTAAATGCATGGCACGTTACAGAAATAGTGAATGGTATTCACTGATGACTTTATTCCAAGATTTCGGGCTACATGTAGCCTTGTAGCACAAATTCAGGTTCTTCTTGTTTCCTTTGCTCATTCAGATAATCTAATGATAGCTTGCTTTATGTTCTCTCATAGCTGTGGAGCTTCAAATGTCCAGAGAGATTCGGTGACATTTGCTATTCAAACATTTTTCTTGAAGTTAATAGCAGAGCTTCTCAAGGGGGAATTCAGCATAAATGACTGGTCTCACAGACATTCTCTTCTTGAGAAAACTTTAGGCAAAAATCAAAACATGCCATTGTTTTAATATAAAGCAGCCTTCGAAAGTCTCAAGAGAAGTGGAAAACTGAGAATTTTGTTGTAAAATAAAGCATGTCACACACACAAAAAATTGTTGTTGCTCTCAGTTTGGAATTATTCAAGAGCAAAATTAATTAATTGACCCATTCTCTTTTTAACAAACTTGGAATGACTATATTGTCAGAATACAAATAATAAAGATGTGAAAATTTTATGTTTCTTACTTGTTTGTTATAAAGTAACTGATTTTTCATCATTTTCATTAGATTCATGACAATATTACATAAATGT
>NW_004949193.1:55808-60564 GCF_000317375.1 Microtus ochrogaster
TGATAGGGCCTCTCTTGGGTATAAAATGTAGTATTCTATAACAAAACCCACATTCCATCATAATATATTTAAAATATGATTTAAAATATGTAAAGTAATTTAAAGAGTATAAAATTCTAATTCTAATTTTTATTTACTTATGTAAACTATGGGAGAGGTGGCAGGTACACCATGGCACACATATAAGAGACCAGAGAATAGTGCCTACCAATGTGGTCAGGATCAATCAGGTCATCAGACTTGTGCAGAAAGAAATCTTACGTAGTGAGCCATGTTGATAGCACAAGATGCTATTTAGGATAACACGGAAAATAATTGAGTTGATAAAAGAAAAAGTCCAAGAAGATAGCTTCAGAAAGAATTGGAAATTTCATGCAATGTCTTTGTCAACAAAATAAGAATTAATTATTGTGTTAAATCTCACAAGGATGTGATAAGGAATCATGGCTAGAATCACATTTATATTTGAAAAATTGCTGTTCTTTAAAAAAAAATGAAAACTGATTTTAGCTGATTAAATTATCTTCTTTAAGTTAGTCTCTCCTTTCTACATTCATCTACCATTGATTTCCTCACTACTTACTTTCTTTGGTGTTAATTTAGGAAACCAAGGACAGTCCTAAGAGTGACAGAGATTTCATAACTTTATTTTTAATAGTAGTAACTAGGCTCAGGATTTACAGTATAAAGTAACTCTGTACTTCTCAGTAGCTGCATGAAGCTTTAGCCCTTCATGACTAGGTGTATGGGTTAAGACATAGCTAGTTTTCTGCTTTATCATGACACATTTGTGTATTCTCTTTATGACTTTCAGAGTATCTACATCCATAGTAATTGTGACTGTCTGATGGTAAGCAAGGTGTAGTATGTATGCCTCCAAGGCCTACCACTTCAGTAGGAAGTACAGAAAATATCACTGCTCATAAATTATGCAAATTGCAATTGTTATGGTTTCCAAGAACCAGATCATATATAAAGATACTAAGAGGGTAAGTACTTAGACAGAATGAGTGCTTATGCCAAGAAAATTGAAGTTAAAAGTTTGTGAGATGAGCCAGGGTCTGAATTCTTAATTACCTGATTGAAGGCAGTAAACGAATCCAAGACTACCAAAGGATCAACTTGTGGAAAGTATGAGAAACTAGATCATATAGAATGTTAAGACATGATAAATAGAACTGTCTTACTCTAAAGCAAAGGAGAAACATTGAGAAATCTTTTACGCAGATAAAAAGATGCTTAAACATCTTTTAAAATTACTGTGAATGCTATATGGAGACAAGTAGATAGAAATGAGGAAATAAATTGAAAAGATTATTATAGGAGCAGAGGAAGGATATAATGGGTATGATAAAAGCAAGCTAGAATTTATACAGTGTAAGTTTTTTTTTGCATATAGGTGTTCAGAAAGCATATACATGCAAGCATCCTTTACAATGTGTCCTTTTTCTGTGTGTCCAAATGTAAAGGCTAGAAATCAATGTGGGATGCCTGTATCTAATACCCTCCATCTCATTCATTTGTCTTTTGTCTTTTGAACAGGAGCTCTTGCTGAATCTGGAACTCACGGATTTACCAAAAATAGCTGGCTTTCAAGAACCAGTAATTGTCTGGTTTCAACTAGGTTTACAGGTACACACCATTATGACCCGCATTTAATAGGAGTTCATCTGATTTGAACTCAGATCCTTGTTCTTGCTGAGCCAGTAGTGACCTGACTGAGCTGTCTGCATTCCAACTTAATTGCCTTTTATGGTAAATAAAACAACATACGTTGAAATCTGATTACTACCAATTTTCTAAGTAGAAAGGATAGCTACAGCAAGGGTTTTCCTCAAAACAGTTATGACATATCCACATCAACAGCCTTATGCTGCATGGATAGGGGCAGTCACTATGCACAGTTGTGATTTACAAAGCAGAATGGTGGTTTCTGGGTTCTTGGCAAAGATAACGTAAAAAAATTATATTTATTCAATAAGTGAAGTTGAAAATTTTATTCAGAAATCCAAGTGATATCTGTTTAATAATTGTGAAAGTAAACACTATCTTGGAATTTTACATATAAAAAATTAATATACTGTTTATTATAAATGTATTTGAACAGAGTAAAAGTAAGAAAAAAATATTTTGAACTCAACAAGCAGTGAAAGATTCTTATACCTATTTTAATTTTTGAAAAATTTCACAGATGTATGCAAATATATTCTAAATCAATTTCAAGTATAATGTGAATATACGTGGACCTAGATATAATGTAAGAAACTGAATGGTTGATGCATCTGCATTTTGAATTTCATTAAGAATATCTTGGAGAATATTTTGCATGCTCTGTGTGTCAGGTTTCAGCATTTTCATGTCCTTGTTAAAATCCTGCATCCACTTTTCCTCATTTTAAATAACTTTCACTTGACTTTCATTTCCATACCAATAAGTTCATTCTTGCAATAAAATTTTATTGTCAGTCTTTCCAAGTTTTTATTTTCACCTTTTTATGAATACTATCTGGAGACGAGAAAGAACTTTACTCCAATATACCAATGTGCCACTCAAATTTATATCCTAGAGCTAATCAAAAAGATTGGAGGATTTATTTTCTCTTATGATTATCCAAATGTGGAAACCTTATAAGATATAAGTTTTTGAAGAACTCAGTATCATTAAGAGTTTACTAATGCTGCCATAATTATTAAATGGAAGATATCTCAAGATTTTGGAGGAGAATAGAGACAGTTCCATTACCCACAGCCTGTTCTGGTTTCATAATTAGCATATATACTATAGAAAATACTCAGTTGATTGGAGACTCTGTATTACTTCCTGACAAGATTGTTTAATAAGTTTCTTAGGAGAAATATTTATATCATTCCATACAGAAGAGGGATAACTCAGAGTTCTAGGTTATTTGGATGAGTGAGACATCGACAAAACGATTTTTCCAGTCAGTAGCGCTCCGTCAGATGTGAGATGCGAAATGTGGATATAAGGAGCCACTTCTCTAGGATCACGAATTATAGGCTCAATGTCCTTTATTTATGGCTAGAAAGCATATATGAGTGAGTACATCCCATGTTCCTCTTTTTGGGTCTGGCTTACCTCACTCAGGATAGTGTTTTCTATTTCCATCCATTTGCATGCAAAATTCAAGAAGTCCTTGTTTTTTACTGCTGAGTAGTACTCTAATATGTATATATTCCATACTTTCTTCATCCATTTTTCCATTGAAGGGCATCTAGGTTGTTTCCAGGTTCTGGCTACTACAAACAATGCTGCTATGAACATAGTTGAGCATATACTTTTGTTGTATGATAGGGTATCTCTTGGGTATATTCCCAAGAGTGGTATTGCTGGGTCCAGGGGTAGGTTGATCCCGGATTTCCTGAGAAACTGCCACACTGCTTTCCAAAGTGGTTGCACAAGTTAAGCTAAATAAGAAGGTGAACCCAAAGAAAAACATATAGTCATCCTCCTGGATATTAACCTTCATCAGGCGATGAAAGGAGAAAGAGACAGAGTCCCACATTGGAGCACCGGACAGCAACCCCAAGGTCCAAATCAGGAGCAGAAGGAGAGAGCACGAGAAAGGAACTCAGGGCCATGAGGGGTGCACCCACACACTGAGACACTGGGGGTGTTCTTTCAGGAACTCACCAAGGCCAGCTGGCCTGGGTCTGAAAAAGCATGGGATAAAACCGGACTCACAGAACATAGCAGATAATGAGGACTGCTGTGAAGTCAAGAACAATGGCAGTGGGTTTTTGATCCTACTGCACATACTGGCTTTGTGGGAGCCTAGGCTGTTTGGATGCTCACCTAACTAGACCTAGAAGGAGGTGGGAGGTCTTTGGACTCCCCACATGGCAGAGAACCGGGTCTGCTCTTGGTGTGCTCTTTGGGCTGATGAGAGAGGGGGAGTTGATTGGGGGAGGGGGAGGGATATGGGAGGCGGTGGCGGGGAAGAGACAGAAATCTTAAATATAAATAAATAAGTAAGTAAATAAAAAAGGAGCCACTTCTTTACTGAAGGGCAGTATCTGGTGATAGGAATCACATTGCTTGGTTGAAGTTCAAGTTCTGAAATCCGTATATTTACGTGGTGCGGTGTCATAGGGAAGTCAGATTCCATGTATTGAGATTGAAGGCTAAGCCTGGCTTGTTAATCGCTCTTTTTTTTTTCCCCCTCACTTGGAACCAGGTCAAGTTCCCCCGAGTCTTCCCATCGTATAATTTCCTCTTAGTGTTTTAACCACGAGTTTCATAGTCTCTTGATAAATCTATGTGTTATATAATGTACTTTTAATTATGTGTTTCTAGGGCAACTAGAATAATAGATTGTATGAGTAACAATGGAAAAACTGATTCTTGATGGGAGAGGTTTGTTCAACATATCCCTCTTAGGGCTGAGTGCTTCAAAATCTTTCATTCTCTGCACATGGTCCAATTGTTTGTTGCTGCCTTAATTATCATCAACCACAAGAAGCTTCTTTCTTGAGGGCTGAGCAATGCTGGGATCCACGGGTATACCAATATGTCATTAGGAGTGGTTTTACATTTGCTATGTTCCTAAAGTGGGATAATAGTAGTAGGCTTTCCTGTAGGCCCTTGATGAAAGTAGAAGTGGAAAGATTAAATAGCAAGAGGTGGTAGATGAATCAAAGAAAATGTCTTCCATGTTGAAAAAGACAGAGATATGATCCTTGAATACCGATCCTCTCCAAGACCTTTATCATAAAGGTGTGTTGAATTTTGTCAAATG
>NW_004949193.1:61261-68588 GCF_000317375.1 Microtus ochrogaster
GTTAATGAGCTAGATTGGTCTGTCATTCTCTTTCTTGGTTGACTCTTTGTGTGATTTTGGAATCAGGGTAACTGTAGCTTCATAAAAAGAGTTTGGCAATAACTCTTCTGTTTCTATTATGTGAAGCTCATTAAGAAGTGTAGGTATCAGCTCTTCTTGGAAGTTCTGGTAAAATTCTGCATTACAACCATCTAGTCCTGGGCTTCTTCTGGTTGGGAGGATTTTCATGACAGCTTCTATTTCCTCAAGACTTGTAGGTCTATTTAAATTGTTCACCTGGTCTTGATTTAATTTTGCTATATGGTATTTATCTAAGAAAAAGTCCATTTCTTTTACATTTTCCAACTTTGTGGCATGTAGGTTTTTGTAGTAAGACCTAACGATTCTCTGGATTTCCTCAGTGTCTGTTGTTATGTCCCCCCTTTCATTTCTGATCTCATTAATTTGTACATTGTCTCTCCGCATTTTTATTAGTTTGGATAAGGTTTGTCAATCTTGTTGACTTTCTCAAAGAACCAGCTCTTTGTTTCATTGATTCTTTGGATTGTTTTCTGTGTTTCTATTTTGTTGATTTCAGGCATCAGTTTGATTATTTCAAGTCTTCTACTCCTCCTGGGTGAGTCTGCATCTTTTTTTCCTAGAGCTTTCAGCTGTGCTGTTAAGTCTCTAATGTGAGCTTTCTCCATTTTCTTTTAATGTGGGCACTTACAGCTATGAACTTTCCTCTTAGCACTGCTTTCATAGTGTCCCATAGGTTTGGGTATGTTGTGTCTTTATTTTCGTTGAATTCAAGGAAGACTTTAATTTCTTTCTTTATTTCTTTCCTGACCCAGGGGTGGTTCATAGCAGCATTATTTGTAATAGGCAGAACCTGGAAACAACCTAGATGCCCCTCGATGTAATAATGAATAAAGAAAGTGTGGAATATATACACATTAGAGTATTACTCAGTGGAAAAAAAATGACATCTTGAATTTTGCATGCAAATGGATGGAATTAGAAAACACTATCCTGAGTGAGATAACCCAGACCCAAAAAGATGAATATGGTGTGTACTCACTCATTACTGAACTCTAGCCATAAACCAAGGTCATTAAGCCTATAGTTCACAAGCCAAGAGAAGCCAAATAACAAGGTGAACCCAAAGAAAAACATATATAGATCCTCCTAGAAATTGGAAGCAAACAAGATTGCTAGGTAAAATTTGGAAGCATGGGTGGGGGAGAAGGTAGGAGTGAGGTTGGAGGAAGGGGAGAGGGGAAGAGGGACGGGAGAAGGGAAAGAAAGACTGGCAAGAGCTTGGGGGAGTGGGAGGGTGGAGATGGAGGAAGGGCAGATATAGGAGCAGGGAAGATATCTACATTAAGGGAGCCATTTTAGGGTTGGCAAGAGACTTGGCTCTAGAGGGGATCCCAAGTGTCTATGGGGATGTCCCCAGCTAGGTTCTTGGACAGCAGAGGAGAGGGTACCTGAACTGGCCTTGCCACACTATCACAGTGATGATTATCTCAAATATCAATATAGAATTTTCATCCTGCCACGGATGGAGATAGACACAGAGACCCTCATCAGAGGAAGGGACTGAGCTTCCAAGGTCCAGTTGAAGGGCAGAAAAATGGAAAAGACGAGCAAGGAAGTCAGGACCGCAAGGGGTTGGTCTACCAACTGAGGCAGTGTGCCTGTTCTAATGGAAGCTCACCAAACCAGCTGGACCAGATTTGAATGAGCTTGTGATCAAACCGGACTCTCTGATTGTGGCTGACAATGGGTGCTGAGTGAGTAGCCATTGATAAAGGCACTGGGACTTGTTTTTATGGAATGTTCTGGCTTTTTGCGCCCCTAGTCTATATGCATGCACAGCTTCCTAGGCCTGGATGTAGGGGGAGGGCTTTGGACTTTCCATAGGGCAGGGGGTAACCTGCCCTCTCTCAAGTAGCTGAGAGAGAGGGAGGAGGGTGAGGGGGGAGCGGAAGGAGATTGGGAGAAGGGGAGGAAGTGTAAATTTTTGAATGAAAAAAAAATAAATAAAGTAAAAACATAGAGATACGTATGACCTCACAGAGACTGTGGTAGCATGAACAAGGTCTTTATAAGTTCAAACCACAAAAGTACAAGCCCTAAAAAAGGGGGCAGAAGTTGTTTAAGCTATTTACAGTTTATTTCTAATGAATAAGGAAGTCAGTTTTTCTCAAAGGAATGTTACTTGGTATACAAGCCTCATTTCAGAATAACCATCCCCACATATGCAGGAGGAGTAGTTGACAGATGCAAAAGTAACTCCCATGCTTGGTTTTTTAAGTGTGTGCGTGTGTGTGTATGTGTCAGTGTGTTGTTTTATTGTATGTTTATATTAACATTTTCCAGTTTGTCTTTTAATTTTTGGTTTTGGAATTTTTTTGTTTCTTGTGTTTCTGTTGTGAGAGATGGAAGATTATATATATTTATGGAGAGAGAGAGAGACAAAGACAGACAGATAGAAAAAAAGAGAAAGACAGAGGCTAGGCAACTGGGTAAGTATTTAGGTGAGGAGCACTTTTGAAGATTTTGGAGAACTAAAACATGAGATCTAAATACATTGCTTGGAAAATAGTTTAAAGAAAGTTAATATGTGGGAAACTCATTAGGAAGGTCTGCATCTGATATGTGAAACTGCCCTTTACCTTTGGCATTTTTAATGGATGTTATCATTCAATAAGCAAATAAATCATCCAGATATTCAGGTATTCTTGAGTTCTCAAGTTATCCTCAGAACTGAGTTAAGAGTGGGAAAAGGAAAAACAATGTGTTTGTTTCAAAAGTATCTAAATTTAGTCAAATTTAAACTGATTAAAGATGTAGATAATTACTGAAATAGTGGAGTATGGATGATAGTAACATTATTTGTTATGTGGAGAGAAAGGGGCTTTCAAATCTCAAGTTCTCAAAAAACACATTTCCAAAATAAATAGGTTCTTTCAAATATTACTCTTGGATTGCTTCTCTGGATTTGTCTGTTCAATCTTCAGAAGACTGAACTATTTTAACTACTGTATAACTAATGAGGAAAATCTTTTGAGTTTTTGGAATGACAATTTGGATAGTGACATGACCATGAACATCATTTGAAAGAAGTTCAGGATGAAACATTTCAAAGATAGTGATAGCTCCAGCTATCTATGGATTTGTTTATTTTCTCATTCAGAAAAAGTGTCAGATCTGGGTTCAATGAACTCTCTTCAATGGATACCATGCTTTTGTTTCCTGGTCGCACAGGCCTGCATAATCACACAGAAATTATATTAATTACAACATTGTTTGGCCAAGGCCTTAGTTTCCTTACTGGCTCTATTAAATTAACCATTTTTTAAAATTAATCTGTGTATTGCCACGTGGCTGTGGCTTACCAGTGTGGTATGTTACTTCTTTGGCAGTTTCATGTTGTCTCCTTAGACTTTGCCTACTCTTTCTCTGTTTCTATTCAGATTTCCAGCCTGGCTTTATTCTACTAAGCCACTGGCCTAAACAGCTTTATTCATTAACCAATAAAAACCACACACACACACACACACACACACACACACACACACACACACACACACACACACATATGTTCCACATCCAGATCTGGTGGATCTTTTTATAGATCCATTGGTAATGCTGTGAGAGTCTATTAAGTTACAAAATCTTCATTTTGACAAATGACAGAGATTTAGTATATTCAAAGAAAGACAATGAGAGCAAAATTTCATTAGAAAGAATCAATAGCAAATTTTATATATCATTTGTGTTGTTACATTACAGAAATGACTGTTTTGTTTGTATGCTTTTTGTGTCTTACTTTTATTTTTGGTAGATAGACTAAATTTGAAATATGATATCAAGTGAGTTTATCTGCTAAATCACTTTATGCAGAGCACAGAGAAGCAGCTGCAGAAACTGAAATTTAATAAATGGTTTCAAAAACAGTCATAACAGTGATTCATGCTTCTTGAATTGTATCAAATATTTTTGAGTTTATGTTACATTCTACTCAAGAAACAGCCTTTTGATATGCTTATGGGAATATATTCATTGATTTTCTGAACATTGGCTCTGGTCCAGTTTATGAAAAAATAAAATGAGAGAAAGTTATCTTTGGCCAAATGTCCAAAAATATTTTCATGTGTATAAGGAAGATTTTAGCAGATTTTATCAAATAGTTAATATTCATTTTATTTCAGCTTGATTGTTACATACAATTTTCATTTAAATCTGAAATTTTTCATCTAAGAATAAAAGAACTTATATGCACCTCTCAATGTTGATTTCTCATTATTGCTTTGAGTTAGAGGGGGAAGGCTAAAATAATTTTACTTAAAATTACTGAGTATTGAAACTTTACTCTTAGACAGTTTATGTTACTCTTATAACTTTGATTTCAAATTAAATTAGACACTATTTTCTAGTTGTGATCACACAGTAACAGCATAGTTGAAACAAGCCTCTTCTGTTACCGACTTTGAAGGAGAAAGTGCTGTGATTTCAGCAAATGTATCTGATTTGAGATTCTGTACTTCTTTCTAAGTAGAGAAAGATTGTACTATCAGCAAAGCCCACCATGCAAGGAATAAACTAGCATATATACAGTCACTAACTCACAATTTTAGTCAATATATTTTATAAGTTTATAGTTCAGCAACAAGTTTATTTTATTCTCCAATAAAATATTTTATTTGGGTGTTTAACAGGTAAAGGTGCTTTTAATACCTTAAACTCACATGGTATAAGGAGAGAAGAGAGGCTAACATACTGATCTCAGATCTCGTTACATAGCAGTGACCCTTAGCAGGTTGGACAGATACACATAATTAAAATAAAGGTAATAACACATTTATACCAATATATACTTCATGCTACCATCCCTATTACTCTATGATATTTGAACACATTTACCTGTTATTTACTGTATTTTGGTTTCAAAACAGTATTCAATTTTATATATGTATATATTTTTAATTTTATTGAGCTTTACATTTTTCTCTGCTCCTTTCCTTGCTTCTCCTATCCCCTTGTACCCTCTGCCATGGTCACTATTCTCTCAAATTACTTAGGAGATCTTGTCTTTTGTCTACTTCCCATGTAGATTAGATCCATGTTTATCTCTCTTAGGGTCCTCATTGTTGTATAAGTTCTCTGGGATTGTGAATTGTAGGCTGGTTTTCTTTGCTTTATGCCTAAAAGCCACTTATGAGTGAGTAGATATGACATTTGTCTTTCTGTGTCTGGATTACTTCACTCAATATAATGTTTTCTAGATCCATCCATTTGCCTGCAGATTTCAAGATACCATTATTATTTTCTGCTTTCACCTCAATATACTTAATCTGACATAAATGCAAATTTATTTGTTCTGTAATATCTTGTATTCTATCTTTGAGTTTTATAAATAAATCTGTATTATGTCTATACTTTCTGAATGCATTGTCTCTAGTGTTCATCACCCAAGGAATAAAATGTTTATTTTCATATTATGTGATGATTTGATAATTATTAGTCTTTTCTCATGCTGTGCTCATTTTATACCTGAAATAAATTCTTTGTAAGTATTTCTTCCTGACATCTTTATGCCTTTATATGTTCTGTCTTTTCTCATGATACTTTTGATAGCCTGTCTATAATTTATTTAAAACTATTGTACCCTCTCTCAGCAGTGGATGGGGATGGGGTAGGGGTCTATGTGGAGGGTATGGGAATTGTGATTGGTATATACAATGAAAAAAATATAGTTTGTTTTCTTTTTAAAATAAATAAATACATAGAAAAAATAAAAAAGGACTATTGTAAATTGTATCTACTTTGGTATATTTGGAAGAATATAATATTTTTATTATAGCAGACACCCATAGTAGTCAAACTTGTCTGTGTTTTCATGTAGGTGTCTTTTATTTTTAAACTTTTAATTGTCAAAAACATCTTATAAAATATAATATCAAGTGTGCTGATTAGTGTTACATTGACTTTATTACAATGTTAGATGCCATGTATCCTATAAAGCATCCGTTCCAAGTGATACAATAAAATGTTTTCCAAAGAGGTTACCATTTGAATGAGTGAACAGAGTAAAGCAGAGGGTTCGCCCTGCTAAGAATGGATTGGTACTATCCAAAGCTTGGGGACTTGAACAGCAAGAAAACAAAGAGGAAGATTTAATTATTTTTCTGTCTGATTTTTGACTTAGAGTCCATATTTTGTTCTTTGTAATGATTAATCTCAGCTTCCAGATCTTTCCCAAAGTCTTTTCCATTAGCTCACACATGCTTATGATTTCTGAATGTGATATTTCTCATTCTCTACAAACCTGTGAGCCGATGCCTTATAGAAAACATGTACTGAACCAATATTCTTCTTCTTCTTACATGTTATCACCTTGGTTATCATTTATTAATCAAGCAAAATAGTTTGTTTTATTGAGATAGTTCATGCATATAGTAGATTTATAGTATACTTTGATCATCTCTAATTCCCTTGTATGGTAACCTGTTATTTTACTCCCACTGTTCTTTCTCATCTGACTTCAAGCACTTCTTACTACTGCATGTATTTTCTCTCTGGTTTTTATTTTCCTTTATTATTTTATCTGTATATATACATATAGGAATATGGGTACTGAGGCCATTTAGCATTGCTCATAATTATAAACATTTAGGTATGGCTACACAGGATTGGGTACTTATCCTGGGAAGGAAGTCTCCCCTGTCAGCAGTCACTCATTTCCTGCAGCTTTTTACCTAGGCATGAAGTGCTCTGAGATTTCAACATTCACACTGGTATATCAATTGGAATTTTCATTATTCGGACCATAATGTTGAGATTTCATGGGCTTGTTTCCTCTGTCATACATAGAAGACACAATCTTTTAGCAAATATTCTGCTTCTCCAGCTCTTATAAATTTTCCTCCCTCTCTTTCTCTCTTCCAAAATGGTACCTGAGCATTAAGCATAGTGGTTGTGTTGGAAGTTTATCCCTAGGACCTAAACACCCCACCCTATGGTCATTTGTTCTTTGATTTTTGACCAACTTTGCCTTTTGTAGTGATCTCTATTTGCTGAAAAAAAGAAGGTTCTTGGATGAGGGTAAGCGATGTATCATTGGGTATGGGAATAAGTATTTGGAATGGTATTAAAAATGTTATTTGTTTAAGAAATTAAAAGTAGTGCATATATTTAGATTTTATAGCATCACCAGAGTAATCATGATGTCTTTTCTATTGAGTGATTCTTTTTTTTTGCATTATTTTTTTTATTGAGAAAAGGAAAAAAAAAACAAGTTTCTGCCTCCTCCCAGCCTCCCATTTCCCTCCCCCTCCTC
>NW_004949193.1:70156-99495 GCF_000317375.1 Microtus ochrogaster
ACACACACACACACACACACACACACACACACACACACATATACATAACACCTGCCATGTATCAAAGATTTTCTTCTTTGTTAAATTATAATTTAAAATTGTTAGGATTAAATGCCCTATAAATGAATAAAAAAAAAGGTTACCAGTCAAAATTAACCCATTGCCTATTCTAGCATTATAGAAATTCATTGAGTTTTATAGACTGAGAATATGGCTATTTTAATTTTTTTCAAAGAATAACTCACATTATTTGAAGTGGGAAATAAAAATGAAGACTCCCAGGTCTTACCAATGCAGTTCTCTCAGTAAGTGGTCACAAAAGATATCGGTAAGTTCTGGAATTAAATGTAAAAAAAAGAAGAAGAAGAAGAAGAAGAAGAAGAAGAAGAAGAAGAAGAAGAAGAAGAAGAAGAAGAAGAAGAAGAAGAAAATCAGTTCAGTAAATTGAAGTGAAAAGTGCTATTTAAAAAAAAAAAAAACACTAGAAGTTGTAGCTCTCCCATCCTTTGAAAGCTTTTCAGCCTTTTTCCATGCCAAATAACTTTGTTGCCTGCTGATTCAGGCTAATCCTAATTGAAAGTGCATATTACTTTGCCCTTTCAAATAGAAAGATTGAATTTCACAGGTTTGCCAAATCTAACTGTTGAAAAGCATGTATGTAAATAAAATAAACAAATGTATTAAACAGAGAAATTTTTCAACTAAAATTAAAGCAGAGAAGTCATTTTTTTTGGCTCAAATGGTATGTTCTAAATGCAATATTTTCAAATATAAAATGTAAAGATCATAATAAGTGTGAGTTACTCATGGGAAGGAGTTTAGAAAAATGCATTTCAAGTGTGCAAATTTTGAATTCATCTACACAAAACTCTTACTGTTAAGTGGTCTAGATGGTACAAATCACTTTATTTCCAAAATGTGTGTGTTAGTTTTAAAGAAATATGGTAATTTATTCATCATTTGTCATTTAAGAACCAAATTTCAAACAGAGAAAAATGTAAAACTCAATAAAATCAATGGAAAAAAAGAAAAATAAATAAATAAAGTTCAGTACTTATGTTCCCATTACACATGGACCCAGAAATAAAACCATCTATGCTCATAATGGGACAATTGTGGAGAAACAAAGTGGAAGAAACTTTGTAGTATTAAAATATATCTGCTGCACTCATTTTTTCACACAGGATTTTTTGGTCTTCCTCCTCCAACTTGCAATCCAATAGCTTTTATTCCCTCTTTTTTATTACATTAAAAATAATACAAATCAAAATTCCCACTTCCTCCCCTTCTCCCACTTCCCTCCCACTCCCCCCACCTCCTGCAATCTCCTCCAGTCCTAAGAGAGGGCAAAGCACCCTGACCTGTGGGAAGTCCAAGGCACTGCATCCAGGTTTAGGAAGGTATGCATCCAAAGAGAATAGGATTCCAAAAAGCCAGTACATGCAGTAGAGACAAATCCCAGAGCCATTATCATTGACCCCTCAGTCTGCCCCAATTATCAACCACATTCAGAGGGTACAGTTTGATCCCATTCTCCTTCATTCCCAGTCCAGATGGAGTTGGTGAGCTCCCATTAGCTCTGGCACACTGTCTTAGTGGGTGAACCAACCCCTCGTGGTTCTGACTTCCTTGCTCATATTCTCCCTCCTTCTGCTCTTCAACTAGACCACGGGAGCTGAGTCCAGTGCTCCAGTGTGAGTCTCTGTCTCTGTCTCCATCTGTTGGCCGATGAATATTCTATAGTGATATTCAAGAAAGTCATCAGTCTGACTAAGGGACAAGGCCAGTTCAGGCACTCTCTCCTCCACTGCCCAGAGTCCTAGCTGGGGTCATCCACATGGACTCCTGGGAACCCCTCCAGAGCCAAGCCTCTTGTCAACCCCAGAATGGCTCCCTCAATTAAGATATCTCCTTCCCTGCTCCAATATCTGTCCTTTCTCCATTTCAACCATCCCACTCCTTCAAACTCTCCCCAAACCTCCCCTTCTCCTCCCCCCATCCTCTTTCCACTATGCCACCCTGCCCCCATGCTCCCAACTTTTGCCTGGCAATCTTGTCTGCTTCCAATTTCCAGGAGGATCTATATTTTTTTTCTTTGGGTTCACATTATTTTTTAGCTTCTCTAGGATCGTTAACTATAGGCTTAATGTCCTTTGTTTATGGCTAAAATCCATTAATGAGTGAGTACATACCATATTCATATTTTGGGGTCTGGGTTATCTCACTCAGGACAGTGTTTTCTACTTCCATCCATTTACATACAAAATTCAAGATGTCATTTTTTTTAACCATTGAGTAGTTAGTGGCCAAATACTACATCTTTCTTCTTTTGCACTTTTGTGTCAGTCTGAGAGGAACACAGTCAAGTTTTCCAGTTTTTCCAGGAGTAAGAAGGGGTTACTCCTTGGGACTCAGTTGTCTCATGAAGAAGTCTGTGCTGCTCTTGCTCTGTGGAACACAAGACTGGAAATTTCAGACCAGTCAAAGCTTGATGTGGGAGTCCACTCTGTGTGCTGTAATTACCATTAATGAATAAAGGAACTGCCTTGGCCTGTTGATTGTGCAACTTAGGTAGGCAGGGAACATGGAACTGAATGCTGGAAGAAGGAAAAAGTCAGAGAGATTCCATGGAGCCACCAGAGACATCATGTGAATGATGTTTAAGTTTTCCATGATGAACAATAGATTTTCCTACAGATCTTTTTCCCATGGTAATCTTTGAAGTTTCCAGGAAGAAGATGGGACCCCACAGCAATTCCATCTAGTTGCGATGACATCATGATGCAGACAGCACTACTATAAAACAGATTTTTTGGGTACCAGCTGCTGAAATGGTGCACCTTCTCATGACATTCTGTCCAGAAATCCAAATAAGAACTTTGAAAAAAAAACCCTATTGACTGCTCAGAAATTGTTTACAACTATACTAGACAGTAATTTTGAAACTTAACTACCACTTATTTTTTGCAGGACCCCATTAAGAGAACATTGCCCCACTTTAGGCGCCAGATGATGATGTAAGTCACAAAACAATCCCACACCAGTTCAGAATTATGAATAATAAATGAATTATTTATTTAAGGGGAAAACTTTCAGATCACTGTCCTAGACAACAGTCCTTCAGCCTACAGAAACAGAGTTTAGCAGCTGAAAGCTGGGGCCAGAAGCAAGAGAGCAGGTGGCCATTTACCACTGCTTTTACAGAATAAGACCATGCCCAAGTGGGCTGGCATCTTAAAGGCTGTGTCTCCCACAGCAAAAGCTGCTAGGTTCCCAGTGAACAGGGACATGAGTGAATGATGCTACCACCACTGATTTTAGCTTCTGAATATTTTTTAGTTACATATAATAAAAAGCCAAAATATGCAGGCAGGCATAAATGATGTAATTAATATAAGGAGAGATACTGGGCAGAAACCCACTATTGTTTAAAAAACATAATCAAAATTTTAAAAATTATACAGACAGAAATTAATTATTAGTGCAAACATTTATTGAGGTAAACACACAGAATCACCAATCTAGTTCTAAAAATTTATAACCTAATTTTAGGACTGGCTATATTAGAATATATGCTTTCCCAAATCCTATAGATTTTTAACTCTGTATATTTAATATATGGTATATTTAATATATGGTATATTTTAAAGCCAGTTTGGAATATTACTTAGTGCTAAACTAATAAATATTCACATTAATTGCAATAAATCAAAACATTAGATTTGTGTCAGGTCAGGCCTTTTATCCTAAATGAATTACAAAATATATTTCAGGTTTTATGAACTTCAGAACAACAGGTGAAGCACCTGGTGTGTCAGGAAGCGCAGATGCTACAGGAAAGTGATAAAGTAGAGGGCCCACTCCAGTGAGTACAAAAGCTAAAAACTTTGGTGGACCAACTGAGGTGAAAACATAAATTTAACCAATAGATATGTTCAGTAAAACCTACACGTTCCAAAGAAATTATTAAGGAAGATAAATTCTCCCTCCTTCTGTAGGTAATTGTCCAGAATTTACATGGGACCCTAATTCATATTGATTGCATTGCTGTTATTCATAATATTTACAAGGAAAAGACAGCATTATCTTTTCTCTGCACATAGTAGCAGGGACCTGCAGAACCTAAGCTGAAGTGTGCAGAAGAGAGGGCAGGCCGTGTGAAGGGCCAGCCTGAGTAATTACACTTCAAACTCAATTGTGTTTCCATAGAACCTGAGTGGATTTCCAGTATGTGTTCCAAAGCAGTCTCGAGTAGATGGAAGACACAAAGGTGTTATTATTTCCGGAAGGGTAACAAGACCTGGCAGAAAAATAGAACTTCATGGAAACCCCAGGCTCAAAATAGGAATTTTATACTTGTTCAATTCAAATTCATTTGACAATTTGACAACCTGGTAAAGCTCAATCCTCATCTTCATCTGAAATCTGTGTATTCATTTAACCCATTGTTTAAAACCAAACAGTGATTTCGCACTTGTTCTACGGTCTCTACAATCACCTTTTATATTTCAAGTGTGTAGTGGTTGCATCTATAATTCTAGCACTCTGAAGGCAGACAGGCTGATTTCTGTGAGTGAGAGCCAGTCTGATCGACAGTATGAGTTTCAGGAGAGTAAAACTTTGCCTTGAAAAACACAAAAGAAAAAATATTCTATATTTAATTCCCATTTTGTTATGAACATAATATGTTATGGCATCAGCATATTAAAATTAAATATTTATGAAATTATTTTGGATCAGTATTATTTGATACAATGCTAGCTGCACAAATTATTCTTTGTCTAAGGAGAGATAATAGAAAGGTACCGAGGAGATGGATCATAGGTTGGAGCACTTCATATACTAAGGATTAGCGTTCCAATCATGTCAGCCACCTACAACTCAAGCACCAATGACCTGGATTCCTTTGTCCTACAAGGGCAACTACATTCACTTGGAGATATGCTAGCACACACGCAAACACACACACACACATGCATATACAAACACACTTTAAAAATATTTTAAAATAATATTTTTAAATGAATTATAAATTTGTATTGATAATAGCTAGTTTTTAAACATATAAGAAAAGAAATCATGAGTTACATAGGATGGGGATAACTTATTAGTGTGACTGTAGCATATTTTTGACTCCCTTAGTAAAAAAATATATATATGTATATATATATATATTTATTTATTTATTATTTATTTATAACCCTGAGAACCCACCAAGTAAAGCAGGATGTGCATGGGAAAGGTGGCCTGGTTTGGATTCTATTAAGGATGGTGGGAGGACCTTATAGTAAGTACATTTAAAAAGTTTCTGAAGGTTATAAATAATTCTAAGCACAGCTACTCAATATATATATATATATATAAATTATATATATAATTTATATACATAAGATTGAAACAAGTTATATGTATTCAGATGCCAACATGATTTTAATCTTACCAGTCTAGATTTTCCATTACTAGTTTTATTAACACAGTTTAAACCAAGTAGATATATTTCTAAATCGTTATGCAAGACTTTCCAAAATAACATAAAAAATTATTATAATTCTTTCTTGGCCTACTATCCTGTTTTCCAAAGTTTTACTCTATATGTAGTATTTTATAACTTTTTTCTTATTCAGAGTTAATTTTGCAAGTCAAAAAACTTAGTATCAAGTAAAATATCTCTTTAAAATTCTTACAGTACTTGCATACTCTAATGTGAACATAGTATGCTTAGTCATCAGAGAAATGCAAATCAAAACAACTCTGAGATTCCACCTTACACCTGTAAGAATGTCCAAGGTCAGAAACACTGAAGACAACTTACGCTAGAGAGGTTGTGCGGTAAAAGGAACACTCCTGCATTGCTGGTGGAAATGCAAACTGGTACAGCCCCTTTGGATGTTAGAGTGGTGATTTCTCAAAAAATTAGGAAATAACCTTCTTCAAGACCCTGTAATACCGCTTTGGGTATATATCCAAAGAATGCTCAATTCTTCTGTTTTGTCTCAAGTAACATGATCTTTTTCTCAAGAAGGGATAATTAGTGTACTACTCACATTCCTCAATTCCACAAAACTCAGAAAGAATCCATTGATGCCACACTCTTCATGAACCTGCTAATGAGAGACTTGTTTATCTTTTTCTTAAAATTCTTTTGCAACTCAACCATTTAGAAGCTGAGTACTTTCTTCTTACCATCAATTCTTTTTCTAGACTGTTATTAAACCACTATCTGAAATATACAATCCTGGATTGTCTTTCCCTCAATAATAAAGATTTTATCTAAGAAAATTCTTCCATGATTTCTACAATGTTCTCCTCTTTCTCCTCTTCCTTATTCCTCACAATTCTCCCCGTGGAGCACAGTTGTTGGGTGTCAAGAAGGGCTCCTTGTTGAAGGCTGAACTTGTTATCTCTATCTTATACATACTTTATCTTGTAAAAATTTCAATAGAACATCTCCTCTACATGCGCCATTATGTCTAGTTTTCCTGCCAAATGAGGCTAATAGAACAAACAGTATCCTTAAGTGTGTTTCCATTGCAATTACATCCTTACATGACACCTCCCAAGGGAAGGCAGAATCTGAATCTTAGTTGCATGTATTTTTACCCACATTAAAGGCCATGCAATGAACTTCCAAGTCTGTTTACACTCCAGTTCCTTACATGCTACATTTAAAGATAGCAATATGCTCTCTAAATATTAGCCATTATGGGCACTCTTATTCATGCCATCGATCATCCAGAAGCAATATCATACAGGATCAAGGAGATGTACGTGTAAACCCTGGGATTCCTGCCAATAATGTGTTTCTCTCTAAGAAGGCATCCTGCTCTTTCAGAGGACAAAAGTTTGGTCCCCAGCACTGACATCAGGTGGCTGGCAACCACCCTTAACTGCAGATCCAAGGAATCTGACACTCTTGATCATCTTGGACACCTAAACTCACTTGAACATACCCACATGGACACTCATGTAATTAAAAATAAAAATTTAAAAAATATGTTATCAATGCCTCCACCACTGTAGTAAAAAGGCACAGCATACAGTATTGCCCAGGGAAAGTAGCCATATTGAGATTGCCCTTAAGAGACTTTCCATGGATAAACCACACTGGGTGTCTCAAAACCCATTGTAGAAATTATTGGGTCATCATTGAGTCTTTTGGTTCCTGATTAGGCTATGTTATTTATTTATTTATTTATTTAGTAATAGGAGCGGTGGGGCTGTGTCCCCAGCACTCTGCTGCCCGCAAGCTTATGCCCGAAATAACAACACACAAACTGTATTCATTTAAACACTGCTTGGCCCTTTAGCTCTAGCCCTTACTGGCTAATTCTGATATCCCGATCAACCCATCTCTAATAATCTGTGAGCACCGGTCTTACAGGGAAGATTCTAGCCTATGTCCATCCTGGGTCGGAGCTTCATGGCGTGTGTCTCAGAGAGCAGAGCTATACCTGCGTCTGTCCAGGAGCCGGGAGCATGGCGTCTCTCTGAGGCGTCTGCCCCAGAGAGGAGAGCTGTCGAGTCTGAGCTCACTTCCTCTTCCTCCTAGCATTCTGTTCTGTTTACTCCTCCCACCTATGTTTTAACCTATCAGGGCAAGCAGCTTCTTTATTTAATTAACCAATGACCTTCCTCCATCATATTTATTTATTTATTTATTTATTTAGCTGTGGAATAATTATTCTTTTAAACAAAGCAAAGATTATCATTCCAGTTGGTTTTAAGAAATGCTGATTGGCCTGTACTCAGGCAGAAAGTACAAGCAGGGTTATCAAACTGAGGATACTAGGATGAAGAAGGGCAGAGTCAGAGTTTCCGGCTGAGGGAGAGAGAGTAAGATGGGCACACTGTACTGAAAAAAGGTACGAAGGCATGATACACAGATAAATAATACAGGTTAATTTAAATATAAGAGTTACCTAGTAACAAACATGAACTATCGGCTGAACATTTATAATCCATGTTAAATCTTCAGATCAGTTATTTGAAAAGTTGTTGCCAGTAATTGATAACAGGCAATCAGGAATGAAAAACATCATCTACAATTTTTCTCCTATGGAGACAGATCATGCTGAAATGATGAACCAAAGAAATATAGCCATCCAATTCTATCTTATTGTGATTAATTTGAGGGGGGTGAATTTAGGAGTATGAGTGAAAGTTACTTATATGGCTGTCTGAGTCATCAAAACGTTTGCTCCAGTGTTTATGACAATTCATGTCATTGCAAAAGATGGAGGTATCTCTTCTGATTGGAGCCATGCTCTCACAATGCTTTGCTCTAGCAATTCTTATTACTTAAATAAGTATGAGAAGGGGCTTTTTGAATCTTATGAACTTCAGGAAACCTCATAGTTCTTTAAGTTTTGTTAGCTCAAAACGTCACTTGACCATCTGTCCTTCCCCCAGAGGAAATATTTCATTTTAAGAACGTTCCATGAGAATGATAACATTATAAACTTCTCTATTGAAGAAATTCCCAAGAGACTTATTCCATCAGTAACTGCTTTCAACATAGTTATTTACTCTAAGTAACCTTACTTACTATTGCAAATAGAAAGAACAAGTGTTCTGTTTATCTTTTAATTTGTCCTTGACTTGTATAGAAAAAGTAGGGCATCAGAAGGAGAAATGCTAAGAGAGAAGGGGGGGGGAGCCTAAAGTGTGAAAGGTGAAGAGAAGGAATGGAGAGGGGGAGTGGGAATATGAGAGGGCAGAGAAAGCAAACATAGAAAAAAAGTGAAGAGGGGAAAATAACCACTCTTGGCTTAAAACAAAACCTGAAATATCCAAAACATACAGCCCATAGCAGTTCTCTGGATAATAATGTAGATTGGGTATGTGCTTTGTACTTATGATTATTATTTCAGGCAGGTCTGAAGAAGAAAAGAATAAAGAAGAATTACAGCACTAGAGGCCTTTGAGCTGTGGCTCTGTGATACGAATTGTTAGAGTTCACAATTTTACATAACGGTACTGCTGACAGGTTTGCAGTTTCACATTCCAATTAAATAAATTCCATGATTTTTCTTTTGCTTTGGTTGAAACTTAAGATATATGGAGGTGGTTTCAAATTATTTTTACGTCTTTTAAAACCATTTTGTTCAATCCTAGCCCCTTAAAATAGATGAAATTAGAAACTACATCACTAGGAAATAAAACTAAGCCATAAAATAGTTCAGCTGCAAGCACCCAGTCATAACTGCTTACTAAAATACCTTGCCCTTTCTTTATTCTCAATATGCAAGAAATTTTCCAGAAAACATACAGGCAAAGGTGATTTGTTTGACAACAGATTAAAGAAAATAAAGAATTTTTCAAACAATTGTTTTTAATATGAACATTTTCAAGGAAGAATACCTTTTAGTCAACAGAAAATATTTATTTGCCTTTGTAATAAGCTCTCTAAGCTGTCACAAAATATTTTAAATGTTTATAGATAATTATGAACCTATAAAAATATTTTCATGGCATTTTAATTATTACTTTGATACATATATGATTTTTCAAACTTGTCAATGGAAATGAATGTTCTAAGCATAACATTTTTGAATGAATGTTGAAATATCTAGAGCTTTACAATTCTTAAAAATTATCACTAGCATTTATAGTCATTGTTATTATTATATTTTAATGTCAATATGCCCCAAATTAAAATCACCCAAGTCATCTTTCTTTTCTGAGACTTTCAGTATGCCCATACCTTTCTACAGTGACATCTGAGCCTTGGTAGGAAAAAAATATGATTTTGATGTTGCACTTAAAGCCGATAACTCTGAATTTACTTGTTCTCTGACTTTAATGTATGGCTCTGTGCTAGCACCATCTCCGAAGAAAAGCAAGTTTCCCTGTAGATGTTAGAGAGATTTTTGATTTTAGCCTTTAGGACTGAGGTGACAGTTAATCGAAAAGCAGTTTTAATACAGTTTTAATAAAACCATAGTTGCTAGAATAGAATCTAATACCTTTAATTTACTAAAACTGCATAATCTCTAAAAGTAATCTGTAAACATTTTCTTTTATGTGTACAGATAAGTAGAGTCTTTATCCCTCATCAATGAACTTTTTTTTTTGTAACAGATAGAGTATATCAACAAAAATCACAACAAATCAAAATGTGGAACTCTTAGTCCCAATGCCACTGGATGAATCTGCAACATAATTTCCACACATACAGCTCAGGGATAGATATGGAAGGGGAGTAGATACGTGTAAGATCCAGAGGATTGGGGGATTGCTGTGGGATTGTGTCCCATAGTGATTCTCAAAGCTGTACTCATAAGGCCTGACAACCATGATTTCTCAAATGTAAGCTAAACAAGGATGACACTAATGAGCACAGTAAAATGGACCTGGGAAATTCTATAAGGGTTCAACTATACACAAAGAATTTTAGGCAACAAAGAAGAGAACTTATCTTCCCCAAGGAAGATCATGTCAATTGGTTGTCCAGTACCAAATATCCATCCCTGTAAATATACATACAAATAACCTCATACAGCAGAGCAGGTTATATTTATGAATAAATATGTATGTGCACATTGTCTTCATTAGGGTTTCTATTGCTGTGAAGAGATACCATGAACACTACAACTCTAATAAACAAAATATTTTGTTTGTTGGTTTACAGTTTAGAGGTTTAGTCTATTAACTTCATAGCAGGATATGGCATTTTGCAGAAGACATGGTTGTGGAGAAGGAGCAGAGAGTCCTATATCTTTATCCAAAGGCAAAAGGGAGTGAATTGAAACACTTGGAATAGCTTGAACATAGGAGACTTCAAAGTCTAACCCCAAAGTGACACACTCCCTCCAATAAAGCCACACCTCCTAATAATACCACTCTCTATGATCCTATTATAGTAAATTACATTTAAACAAACACACACATATTCACATATATATTTAAATATTCCTGCAGTAACACAGAAAAATGAAGGTCAAGAGGAGAGCAGTCAGGGGCATATGAAAGGTTTTGAAGGAAGAAATGTAATTAACTTATAATATCAAAACTATAATTTTAAAAATAAAGTGAAAATTATAATAGATATCAGCTAACAATAAGAAGAATATTATTATTGCAGGATAGGTTGGAAAGTTTTACATTCATGATCCAACAAGAACACAAATAAATTTTAGCACAAAGTTTTAGAGTTCTTCATAGGTCAAGAGACAAAATGTAAAGATCTATAGGATAGAAACAAATGGAGGTAAATACTAAAGGCATAAAGGATATACTTTATTTAATTTTAACTCCAAATGTAGATAAAGAAAAACAGTTGAACTGCAGAAGGCATTTTCAACCTCAAACAAACATGGCCAGAGAAAAACTACATGATCTATTATGGTCAAGATATCTATAATAAGAAAAAATTGCTAAAAGCTTTAATGGAAAATTGTCAACTTATCTCGAAAGGCAAAAACGTTAAAACAGTGCAGACCTCTTGCTAGTACTCGTCAAAGCCAGTAAAGCATAGGCTGAAATATTGCAAGCATTGGAAGTAAATAACTTAAAAGCAGGACTGTTGTATCCATCAAAACTACATTTAAGTTTACATAGAAATAATGATATTTAAAGAGAAACATGAGTTAAGAGGGTCATGACAATTGCAAAAGATACCTAAACGAATATTACATGCAGAATTGCCAAAGAGATCCATAACATAAATACTGAGTCTCACAACACCTAATTTGGAATCAGATTATAGAAACACAATACCAAGATTTCACTCTAGGAAACCATGCATCAAGACTAAGGAAATGGAGTGGATGACAGGAACATGTAATGTAGAAAGGATAGCTTCTTTAACCATTCCTTTGAGAACAACAGGATTTACTCAAATAGAATGAAACTAGATCTATATCTCTCTTCTTACAAATTAAATTCAAAATCATTCATAGACCTTAACTCGAGAAGCAAAACTTTAAAGCTGTTCATGAAAAACGTGGGGATCCTGCTTCAAGGTTTGTGAGCACGGTGTGTCTGACAAGGGCTCATGTAGAATAGCAAGTGAAGTGGAAGCGCATTGTATGATCAAGGTCCTGCGTAGCGGATAGGACAACCACTAGAGTGAAGAAACAGCTTCCAGAATGGGACATTATGTCCCAATGGCCAGAGATAAAGAATATGGTCATAAATTACCTAAAAAAATCATTAATGGGATAAATGCATTAGTGAGCTGAATTCATGTTTTTCAAAGACAGAAATATAGACAGTCAATACATATTTGAAAAATTCTTCTCTTTCTTAACTTCAAGGGAAATGTATATTATTTTAGTCAGAAAACTTTGAAAACTTCACATTGCATTTTACCTACTTCAGTGTCTTTCATTTTAATTTTGGGAGACGATGAAAACTAACACATGATCCTAAAACTGGATGAAGTGGGTCATTTGCGACAATCATTCCTCTTTTGTAACCATAAGAAACTGAGCAAGTTTTCTTTTGCCAGGTCCATTTTAGGTGAAGCTTTACATTTGCCTTTGGCCCAAAGCATTAGGGGTGACTGATCGTAGGCTGAAGCCATAAACTGATGTTATGAGCCCAAGCAAATATTTTTTCCTAAGTCATTATATTATGTATTTCCTCATATCAAAGAAGTCCTGGAAAGCACACCTAGCAGCAAGTGTGTGAACATGAAGCCCCGAGCCCTTCACATGTGAACATTGTCCATTCTTGATTGTGACACCCACATGACCTGAACAACTCCCATAGTCCAATGATGTGATTTAGGTATCAGTTTCCATCAAAAAGAAATTTTTCTGGGATATTTCATGGATATCTGTCCATGGTTTACAGATGCGAATAACGCTTTCTTCATGTTGGTGTCAGATGTCTGTGAAGCAAGGAAAATTAATGCTCTCTGAATTTTCTGGTCATGAAAGACATGTGTTTTTTTCCATCATTAAATATTTGATTCACTTCTATAGTATTTTTATTAATTTTCAGAGCTCTTATATGGCAAAGCCAGGATGTTAGGGGACTTTTTTTTCACGTTTCAGGCAGATGACCTCCACTTTTTAATCCAGAGTTCTTATATTTTGCCATAAAGGCCTAATGTATTTTAGTCATTGTCCTTCATAAACACTTCTATGCAGTGTTGTAAAAATACTGACCCACAAAGTTCAATGTTAAAATACAAAATTGAAGAAAAAGATGACTAAATAAAATAAATTTAATAATATTTGTGCATAGAATTAAATCGATCAGGTTGTTCACGCTCTGCAGGAGCTCACAGATGTTAGTTTTCAGCACCTGCCTCAAGTGTACAGGGACGCAACTTTTTCCCTATCATATAAGAGGTTTAGAGACAAGAAGCAATCTTTATAACTCTAAAATGGCAAAATCAAATTTGAACATGTGTATTTTGTGATTTCTACATGTCAGCATATTTTGCAGCCATCTTTCTAATTGGATTTGTCTCTTTCAATCTGCAAAGTCAAATATCCAGTCAAAATTTTTCTGGCAGTTCTCGGAGAGCAAGCATAGGATATATTCAAGGGCCATAGCCATCTTTGTATGACCCTTCTATCTTCCTAGGCACTTAATTAGCTTTGGAAGCATGAGTACAGGTTGTGTGTGGCTTAAATTAAGTTCCATTCCTTGCATCTACTCAAAGTCAAGTACTATAAATTCCTCCAGGTCCCTGCTCAACAACATAAAAGTCAGCTCTCAGGTTTGGACCAAAGCCAGGAACAAAAGTGAATAGCATAATAATGTACACCGCTCTTTCAAAAAGGTGGAATCAGCTGTGATTTGACTCAAGCAACAAATAATAGATTCAATTAAATAATATTGATGAATCATAAAAATATATTGACTCTTCTAGGTAAACATGAGTAAATATTTCTAAATACAAAATTAGCATTTTCCCTGTTTTGGAAGCAGTCTTACTCATTGCTCTTCATGGTAAACTGATTTTATTTGAAGTTATTTAACTCAAGAATCATTTTTGACAGCCTAATCTACATAGCAAGTTCCAGGACAGGCTCAAAAACTACAGAGAAACCCTGCCTCCAAAAACTGGAAAAATAAAAAAAGAAAAACCCCTTTTGATTTTTCCTTCTTCTCCTTCTAGATATACATCAGCAGGACATTTGATTGACTTTTTTCACAAACCACTTGGCTTAGAAGCCTGGCTGTCAACCTCCAGGAGCCTGGAGTCAACCTCCAGGTTAAGTGCCGTTTGCCCAACCACTGCTGGGATTGCAGACTTATGTTCCTCTGTGCAGATCTTACATTGAGGCTGGGGATCTAAACTCAGTTACATCATACTTATGCATAAATTTATTGACAGCCAATTTTCCAGCCCTCTATTGTCTACTTTTGATATAAGAAACTTGTTTTTTATGTATTTATTCACTTTTATCATTTCTTTTATATAGTACCATATAAAATATTTTAATATTTTATGTTTGAAAATTTCATATAAGCATGTAATTTGTTTTGGGCAAACCCATCCCCACTTCATCCTCTCCAATTCATTTCCTAAGAGACATTTTCTGAAATCCTTTTCAACTGCATATCTTTAATATTTCATATGTGATAGGAAATAAAATAAAAGTTCTCATTAAAACATGTCTTGGTATATCCAGTATGCCTGTATTTCATTTTGCTTGTCTTTACTACCAATGTTCTTAATCAGTTTTTCAACTAAAATCCTAGCTTATTTTATACACTCCATATTCTTATTGAATTATTGTTGATTAAACCAAAGCCCATTAGGGAATGGATTCACTGATTAAAAAGAAACATAATAATGCTCTTACATTATATGAAATATATTTCCATGGGTATTTGATTTTACTTAATAAATTTCAAGCAAACTAAATCATAAGGTATTAATGAGACTGTGTAAGATTTGATTTCAGAGTTCACACTTCAATAGCTAGAAAGTAGTTAGTCTTCAGAGGTTTTAATAAGCATTTACAATATTGTGGATTCTAACATTCATTCATTTTAAAAGTGTATTAAGCTAAGTAGGTATAAATAATTGAAGAGATACAACAGCCATTCATAGGCACTCTGCTTGAATGTTTGGAACCAGTTCTTAAGTGATTCTTCGTGAAGCCCCATTATGATGTTTCAAATTGGCAATGGAAAGCGGATAAATGGAAACAATAAGACTTTACAAGAGTGGAGCATTTATGAAGCCATATAACTGCCAGAGAGCATTTTAAAGCACCTTAAATGGGCTGATTAATGAATAATTTAAAGCCTCACAGTAGTTTGCTACTCCATGTTAAATGACCTTTGCCCTTCGGGCATCTGAAGCAGACAAGTTCAGCCTTAAACAATGTAAGTGGTACTTAGAATTCATATGCTCACCCTAATACAACCATTTTAAAATCTGATTGATGATTGCATTTATTTTCTGTCTCTAAAGATTTCTTTATGCCCTTTCACAGAGAATGAATCACAACATGAATATGAAAAATTAGAAAAGAAATAAATGATGAGTGATCTTTACTAATACATACATTCAGTTAACTGTATGCTCTAGCAAAAGCGGTGGTAGGGTGATTGATTGCTTTTTTTTTTGTTTATGCACGCCACATTTTTTTTTTAGCTTTTCATTTTTCTCATGCATTCTTTAGATTTCCTAGCTTAAATTTTTTTCTTTTATTGAATGTAGGTCGTATTGTCATTTATGAAAGTATAGAACAAAACAGATTGGAATAAGACAAAACAAATAAATAGAAGGCAAAAAGACAAATTAAAAAAACATAGGAAATACAAAGAAGAATCCCATAAAAACACAAGATTAGAAGGCATTATATGTACTCAAAGGGCCTGTGGGTCTTACAAAAAAGAGTATCCGCACTCAAAATTATAAAACAAAATACGACCTCAAAAAGATGATTTTTTTAATGAGCTGTCATGCTGATTTCCATACTGGCTATACAACTTTGCACACCCAACAGTAATTGGTGAGTATTCTCTTTCCTCTACATCCTTGACTATAGGAGCTGCCACTTGTTTTCTTGATTTTGGCCATTCTGATTGGTGTAAAATAAAATCTCACAGTAATTTTATTTGCCCTTCCCTGATGGCTAAGAATGTTGAATACTTTTTAACAGTATCTAAACCATTTGAGTTTTCTCTATTGACAGTTAACTGTTGAGTTCTTTACACCAGGAGATTGTAAGATCTCTGTTGATATTCAGCTTTTATCCAAGGTGCTCAGTTAAAATGCTGGATGTTCTTTCCATTTTCTTGTATCTGTTGAGATAGGTCAGAATATGTGGTCAGTTTTGGAGAAAGTTCCATGGGATGTAGGGAGCAAGGTTTATTCTTTTGTATTTGTAAGGAATATTCTGAAATATCTATTAGGTAGATTTGGCTTATCATCTCAGGTAGATCCAACAATTCTTTCTAGTTTTTGTCAGGATGAAATGTCTGTTGGTGAGAGTGGGGTGATGAAGTCTCCCATTAACAATGTGTAAGGTTAAGTCCCTAATTTCAACTGTAATAGTGTTTCTTTTATAAACTTGGGTAACCTGTGTGTAGTCAGACATTTCTGTCCTATCCATCAATTTTCAAATAGCCACTGGGAGGCTTAATATTACTACTTACAAATTTTTAGCCAATAGATAAAGTTTGTCACTATATAACTTTTTCTTAAATTAGTCCATGTTTATTACCTATGCTTTAACATGTGAATCATGGTTTGTTACCTCATTTTCTATAAGTCCTGCTTCCTCAGAGGCTAGCTGGTGTCTCTGTTTACTCTGACCTTCTTTATCCCAGTATTGTCTGTGTCTGGCTGTGCAGTGTTTGCTTCCTGCCTGACTACCAAGCTGTTAGTTTTTTTTATTAAGCAGTGAGAGTAATACATATTCTTCTAATTAGCTTAGTTTTGATGTCTATTTTGCTAAATATTAAAATGGTCGCACCAACTTGCTTCTTATGTTAATTTGTTTAAAATATCCTTTTCATTCTTTTACCCTGAGGTGAGGTGTATCCTTGATGGTAAGGCTATGATTCTTAGATGCTGCAGAAGAACAAATTCTGTTTTCATATTCACTGTAATTATTTCTGTATTGGGGAATGAAGAACATTGAAGTTGGGAGTTATCAATGAACAGAGCTTGTTGATACTTGTCATTGTATTATTGTGTTGTAGGTTCCCAACTTTTTTCTTTTGCAAATCTGAATTTGTTTATTCTTTGTATTTTATTGAGTGTGGGTGGTTATCCTGTTTCCTTCATCCTGAAAGGATGAAGTCTTCTGTCTATTGCTTTTTTTGGGATGAATTAGATAAATATTTAGATAAATATTGCTTGAATCAGATAAATATTGCTTGAATTTGGTTTTCAATCACAATACAGTATGATTGATAGTTTTGTTATATATAGTAGTCTTGACTAGTATCTGTGATCACTGGGAATATGTTGAATATTTGTCTAGGCCCTGCGAACTTTTCAGATGTCTGCTGAAAATTCAGGGATTTTTCTCTCAGTTCTGCCTTTGACTTCTTTACCTGTAGCTTTTTTTCCCTGTACATTTAGTTTTTTGATTATTATGCACTGAAGGGATGTTCTTTTCTGTCCCAGTCTATTTGATGTTCTGTATACTTATGTTACATCTATAGTCACCTCCTACTTTCAGTTGGGGAAATGTTCTATGATTTTCTTGAAAATATATTCTATACTTTTGGTCTGGGTTTCTTCTCTTTTCTCTGTTCCTATTATTTGTTTTCCTTCTCTCTTGATAGTGTACAAAGTTTCTAATTTTTTTACACCTGGAGTGATTTTAGACTCAACGTTTCCTTTGCCTGAGTTATCCATTTATTTTATTTTGTCATCAGTGCCTGTGATTTTGACTTTTGTTGCTTGCATTCTGTTGGGGAGGCTTGCCTCTGAGGTTCCTGATTGAGTTCATGAAATTTTGTTTCCATATTTCTATTTTTGGGTTCTCTTTATTGATTCTATTTCTACTTTCATGTCTTGAACTGTTTTATTCATTTCCTTCTACTCTATTTGCATTTTCATATATTCCTTTAAGAGATTTATTCATTTCTTCTTATGAATCTCAGTAGAATCATAAAATATGCTTTGAAGTCCTCTTTTGCTTCAGCTACATTGCATTTTTCAAGGCCTATTGCATCAAAGTTACTGGGCTATAGTGAAGATATATTGTCCTGGCTGTTATTTATTTTTATGCTGGCTTCTAAGCATCTGAGTTTGGGATGATTGCAATTCTAGGTGCTGATATCTTGTCTTGATGTGTTGGGTGAGTGTATTTTGTAAGAGTATTTTGTTGTGTTTTAACATATAAAGCTTTCTCAAAGATCAGAAAAACAGTGTAACCAAATACAAGTGAGACCTTCCACATCTAATCCTGTCCTCAGACTTCATGATCAGACTGCCTCATCAGACTACTACCTCAGTTTGCATCTGAGCTCCTGGTTTCTCCTGCCTTATATTCCTCTCTCTGTTCAGCCATATCTCTCCCTGTCTTTAGCTTCCTAGTGCTGGGATTAAAGGTGTGGGATTCCCAAGCATTAGGATTAAATGGGTAAACCACCACAGCCTTATTGAAAGGTTTTCCTGTCCTGCCTGGTCATTAAGTCCCAAAGAAATCACACACGGGTCTACAATAACCTAGTCGGGTGGTGGTGGCTCATGCTTTTATTCCCAGCACTCGGGAGGCAGAGGCAGGCGGATCTCCGTGTGTTTGAGACCAGCCTGGTCTACAAAAGCTAGTTCTAGGACAAGTTCCAAAGCTACAGAGAAACCCTGTCTCGAAAAACCAAAAATAAACAAATAAAAATTGATTGGCCTATTAGCTCAGTTTTTAACTCTTTCTTACATCTTATATTAGCCCATTATTCTTGTCTACGTGACTTGGTACCTTTTTTGGTGAAATAGTCACATCTTGCTCTGTGTCTGGTAGGCTTCCTTTGTGTCTGGGTGAAGACTGCAGACTGACTTCCCTTTTCCAAGAATTCTCATTGCCCTGTTTCTATTTCCTGTCTGGTCACCTCATCTATACTTCCTGCCTGGCTACTGCCCAATCAGCGTTTACTTAAAATAAAAGTGACTGTGTACAGACGATTGTCCCACAGCACAGCCTGGGCTCTAGTTAGTTCTGCATGCTGATCCTCAGGCAAGCTTTATTTGTTAAAACACCCAAAATCTCACTATAGATTTTTCTTCTTTAGTTTCTGTTGCCTCTCTTTTCCTAAGAAGAGGTTGGTAGCTGTGAGTTGTCTAGTAGGGAATGCTTCTGTCATTCTGTCAACATGGTCACTAAAGGTTAAAGATAGAAAATGTTTAAAGCAACATTTATGAATGGTTATGGGTAGAAAGGAGTGTGTAGGAAGCTAAGAGGTAGGAAAGTAGATTGTGCCACCACGATCTGCTAAGCATCCTGGGAATATGGCCATAAGAAGTGGTCTATTACAAAGCAGGAGATGAGAGTGGATGAGATTGAAGGAAAGGAGGGAGAGTAAAGATCTAAGGATTGTCTATGGCTTTCTTGCCTTGCCTGCTTCCCTGGCTGACTTAGGGAATAGCCTGGAATGTGTGCAGGAGTTGACTGCTAAGAAAAAGAGAAGGGGTCTTGAGAAAAACTGTAGAAGATTATATTCATGATAAACTGGAGATGTGGGAAAAAAGGAGCAGAAGGCCCCAGCAGGGAGTTCGTTACAGAGCTTGAGAGGAGAAGGGGTATTAGAATTGGAGAAGGGGAGGCAGAGCTAATATCTGAAGATTGGCTGCTTGGTTTTCTGGCCTGCCAGATTCCCTGAACAGCCTATATTTACTCTTTTAAGTCCAAATTATTCTCATCTTTCATAATAAAACATACAGTTAACCAATTTCAGTAAACTTGTTTATAATAGTCAATATTAATAAATAAGTTCTTATATAATATGATTATGCTTCTATACAGACAATACCAATGTTCATTGAAACTTAGTAACCAGTGTAATAGGAACCACATATATTCATTAGTATACCAAATCTCATCTAATAATGTATTATTTTTACATCAGACACTGTAAACATGAGAAGTTTAGTGTTATTTTGAATATAACAAAATATCTTGAAGAACATGATACCTTCTTATATAAATATTGATTTACATGAATCCATGATCTGCAATACTAATTAGCCATTCAGAATAAGTAGTCTAGTACTGATTCCAGGTCATTTACAAATATACTTTGTTACTAGCCCATATTAAAGTGATTTTATTTAGGATAAGGAGGCTAAGAGAACTGGAAGGGAAATTAGAGGGGATAACAATAATTAGATTCCATATTATACTTGCATGAAATTATCATAGAAAACAATATATAGTTAAATAATAATATTGTTATACTTATATAAGCCATTATCATGGCATACTTTATAAAATTGTACATTCAAATGCAATCTCTTTATTACTATGACTACTATACCAATTATAATATCTGACCAAAGAAATATAAAAAATCTACAGAAAATAAACACTTTATTCAATTGCATAATATATTCCACTTATCAACTGCCAATCTTCCTGTGATGGCTTTTTGCTGGGAGAAAATCTTTTACAGTATAACTTGCTTTAATTTAATTAAACTCCCCAAGGGCATAGCTACTTCTAAATAACAGACAATTCTTAGGGAACAAGCAGTCACAGTCCTACTTAGTTCATTGACTCCATTTTTAAATTCCTAGTAATGAAAGTTATTGTTCGCCTTACTTTCAGCAAGAAATAATCTCCACAGGGCTAGAATTCTCTTCTACAGGTGTACATATTGGATACATGAGTATTTATTGCACTTAGGGACCTAAGAACTTTAAAAAGGCAATTTACTGAAGCTGCCCAATAAATGGCCTCATAGTCCATTGAGTTTATCATCATGCGCTGCACTAGCCCTCTGAAAGGTATCACATGCATCTTGCCTGTGTATAAACTTCCAGGAAAAATGCATTGCTCCAGAATAGTTGACTTTACTTGTTTACTAAATACTATCTCCTTTATATGTCATCAAAGTAAGAAAGATGTCTTAAATGGTCTCAACAAACTATAGTGAAGAACAGTAACATGAAGGTTTGGTTCCTGTGATCAGGACCTCATAAACCTGCACTAAATGCAGCAATGTGAGGTACTAAGCTTAGAAAATCTTGGCATTACTTCCCATTCTTCAGTTACATATTGGAATTTTAGCAATTTTTGAATGAGAAGTCCTATATTTTATTTTGTACTCATTTTCAGTTCATAGATCAGCATGATCCAAGAAGTTAAGGCTTCTCAAAATGGTAGATTAATAAAATATGTATCTATATTTTATATTCTTTGAATAGACTTTGAAGGGTTTTGATTAAGACTATTATAATAAATCTTATTGTAGTAGCAGTATGTAACCTTCATTCAGTCCCATCAAAATGTTTCATTTGGACACAACCTTTATAGCTATCAATAATTACAATATCCATAGTTAATATTACTAAGGTGTGAGTTGTGAGGGAGAATGCTCGCTTTCATCTGGGCCAAGAGATCTTGAGGTTAAGTATGAAACAATGAAACAACATTAAGAGAACTATCAAGAAGAAAAATGATGTCTTGAAAACCAATAATAATAAAAGTGTTGGGATAATTGCAGATAAGTGCAAGTTCATCAATATTTACTTGCAAAAATATGCACTAAAAGGGCTTAAGAAACATTTTGTTCTATCTGCTATGAGAGCACACGCCTTTAATTATACCACTTAGAATTCTGAGGAAAGAGGATTAAAAATTGTAACAAGCCTAGACACAAAAAAGGTAGAAAGAAAAAAAAATGAATGGAAGAAAGCCCAGAAAGACTAAAACATACCTACATCCAGACACTAAAGGAAGCAGATGCAGGGACTGGCACCCAATCATTGGGCTGAACTCCTGGAGTTCAAATGAAGAGAGGGAGGAGGGATCATGTGAACAAAGGGGTCAAAATCATGATGGGGAAAACGACAAAGACACTTGAACCTAGCCAGTGGAAGCTCTCAGACTACGGACTGGCTGCTGGGGAATCTGCATGGGACAGAAGTAGACCCTCTGAATGTTGTGCCAGTTGTATGGCTTGATCTGTGTACAGGGGTGGAGGAGGCAGGGGTAGGAGGGGTTGGCGGTAGTGCGAGGACCTATCCAAGGTACATGAACTGGCTTTATGAAGCCCTTCTCTCTGGTGGGATACATTGCTCAGCCTTGATATGGGTGGGAGTTGGGGGGGGGTGTTCAAATTAGTATGCCAAACATTGTTAACTCCCCAAGTTAGGCCTTATCCTCTCTGAGTAATTTATGAGCAATAGGAAAGGGGAGTTGCAGGCGGGAGAAGAGGAGGGAGAGGAAAGTGTAGTTAGTATACAAAATGAAAAGTTTTCACTATGAAGAAAGAAAAAAGAAAGGAAGGCAAAAGAAGAAAAATGTAGTTGAATGGGTATTAAAACTGTATTTTTCTTGAATACTTATTGTAATATAAATAATAAACCAGACCAGGTATACACTTGGTTCTTGTATAGAATACTGACTTTCATAGAAATTTTATGTCACATCTAAAAACAGAGTAGAGCATAATCTAAAGTTCACTCTTATCTGATACAAACCTCTGAAACATTGTGATAATAATTTTGCAATTATAGATGAGTATCACATCTCTGAGATGCTTTAGTCCTCACTATGGTCTCATGCTACATTGTATAAAATTGTTTAATTAGAACTTGTTGAGTATTAAAAAATTGGTTCACATTATTAGAATTATATTTCACCAGGAAGAGTCTTTAGTTGTTAGTAAATATTGCTCAGCATTTAAATTGAACTATGGGTTCCCCCTCTTATTATACATGCTAAAGTTATGTGCTACAATCGTGTCATGCTCTGTTAAATTAACAGGAGTGTAGTGAAGGAACAATTCTGATTTTAGGGAAGACCTCACCTGTTTTTTCAGTCAGGATGCTAGAGGTGTAAAGAGGAATAAAATAATTAATATTACCACTAATCAATAGAGTACAACCACAATTAAAAAGAAAGCAACATGCTTTACCCTAATGCACTTAGTAAATTAATTATAAATTCTGTATTTCAAGGCTGGCTAGATGGCTCCAAGGTAAAAGGTGGTTACTGCCAGGATTGATGACCTAACTTCATCCATAGGTTGATTATAGCAAAAGGAAAAATGTTCCTCTACAAATATGCTATGTCATACACCCATGTACAAACACACACATACACATACACACACACATACACATCATGCTGTATACATATGCATATACAAACAAATCAATAAATAGAAAACAAATTTAAAAAATCATATTTCAACATCACTTATACTCATTAAATTTTGACTGGAAAAAGTATGTTTGTATTTTTATCTAATGTAGAAAACTCTGTTTCAAAGTATATTCTGTGGATTCAAATTCAGATTTTGTACAAAATTTACCAACAAAAAATACGACATTTTGATGATCCTCCTCATCTGTTTCCCGGGAGACTCATTGCCCTTTCAAAGATATGGTGGGTTTTACTGTTGTGTCCTGAAGGCTTGTTTACACCTGGGGCTTCTGTCTGAGTTTTTTGAGCGATAGAAATATAGTGATTACATCAGTATCCCTAAAACTGAACTGGACGGATTTTGAATGCCTTGACATTTTTGACTGAGTGGGCAATTATTGAACAACTGAATGTTGGAGTTCACGGGGGAGAAAGTATCCTGACAGAAACATTTAACAGAATAATAATTGCCAGCACATAAATTGTCAGCTCGTATTTTGTTCTCAGAAATAACAGGTCCTCAGTTATCCTTTGACAGAAAGCTACGTATGAGTTTGGTATTTACTTTGGCAAAGGAAATGTTGGCAGTGAAAGGGTGTGATGTTAATTGAACTTGTTTACTAAGACTAAATGCAAAAAAAGGCAAACAGGAGAGAGACACACACACACACACACACACACACAAGTTAGTCTATCATACTACTAAATTCAAAGTCAGAGTGTTTAAGAAGGGGTGGCCATCAAAGTTTGTGTGTGTGTGTGTGTGTGTGTTACAAAGTTTGTGTGTGTGTGTGTGTGTGTGTGTGTGTTATTCTCTGTTCCTTATTGAAACAATCTTGAACACAGTCTCCCTTGTCTGTTTATGTCTAGATCACATAATCTTTTTTTCAGACAATGAGTTTATTGTCTTGCAGCATGAGAAAAGTGGTATGAACAGCTGTATGGGCGAGGACTGGGCATGTGCTATTGCTGGTAATCACGAGGCTTGACTCCTTGTCAGCATGTTCTGGACTAGTTTATCAGTTGATCTTGGCAGAAACTGTCTTAGCAGTGTTCCTCACGCATGTTTGGATTCTTCATGTCATCAGAAGTGAAAAAGTGAGAAGAGAGATCAGGGTAGAAAAGGGTAAACTACAAGTGCTCTCGGAGTGTTATCAGCATGAGAAAGAGGTCCTGTGACTAAGAGACTGTCTGTTCTCCTACCTTCCAATTCTCATGCAATGTGCTTGTGACGCGGAATTTAATCCGGACTCAAAATGTGCTTGACACCATATTATAGTGAATCAATTTTAAATTCCAAATTGAGCCTATTTTGTTTGCGTTTTTGTATATGTGTTTTGTGGTGTGTGTGTGTGTGCGCCCGCGCATTAGCTGTGGTGCAGAATGATTTAGTACAGAGAATGAGAGCAGAAGGTGAAACGTGATTAATAAAAACTCAGGGTCAGAAATAAAAATACACAAACCTAAAGATCTGAAAAGCAAAACAGCCAGCACCTGGCTCTTACCTGGACTTCAGTCTGAAATGGCAATCCTGCCTCCTGGAATCTCAGAAGGAGACTGCACCTGAGAGTTGTCTTGGCCCTGTCTTACATTCCTCCCTAGGGCTAGGATCAAAGGAGTGCACCACTGGGATTAAAGACATGTACCACCCTATTTCTATGGCAACTAGGGTGGCTCCTGGGATTTAAGGTGTGTGTTACCATAATCTGGTCTGTAAAGCTGACCAGTGGAACTGTTTCACTGTCAGGTCTTCAGTCAATCTTTATTTTATTAAAATAAATTTGAAATGCCACTACAAGAAATGATTACTTTTAAAGTAAGTTGCTTCTTAAATTATAAGAGGAGCAAGGCATTCATTCTGTCTTGTGTTTTCTCTGTGGGAAATGAAAGAAGGGAAGAGATAAGATTTGTTGTCGCCCTGTTCTTTCTTAATTATAAAGATATACTAAATTATACTATGAAAAAATAAAAATGTCAACATTAGGTATATGAAAACACTTCCTTTCAAGGTTATCCTGTCATGTTTCTTTTTAATTATAAGAACATTTAATTGATTTTATTATTGAATTATATGTGCACGAAGTGTGCATAGGTGCATATGTACTAAGGAGCACTGTGTAGGGCCAAGTCTCTCTTTCCACATTGCATTGGCTTCTGAAAGGATCAAGCTAAGAATGTCATTCTTGGCAGCAAGTGTTTTCCCACTCAGCGATTCTGTTGGCCCATAGGTAATAATTTACTTTGTTTAATCTACAGATCCATATAATATGATTCAATTTCCTAAGTATTTACAAATATATTACTCATGAAATTTCAGAGATTTGTTTGATTTTATGCAATTTCTGTTATGCTACATATAGTGAACAAACATACAAACAAGCAAAAAACTGAAAATAAAATGGATACATGTAATAAAAATTGTTAAAAATGCAAACCGAGTCTGAAAATTAAAAGGAAATGAACACTTGTGAGGCTTAAGAAAATGGACCATATAGGTAGACTACATTTTTTTGAAAAAATTATGTTACATTTTATTTATTCACTATGTGTAAATATGTGAGTGTGTGTGTCCACATGATCCATTGAGTGTGTAATACCATGGACAACTTGTGTCTGTTAGTCCTGCCTTCAACCATGAGCAACCAGAGAAACGAGTTCAGCTTGTCAGGCTTGGCATTGCTAGGAAGACCAAGTATAAACTTTTTCAGGTAATGAAAAGGTTCTGTTTTGTTCCATTTTATGCACATGGAAGACACATGTTATTGCATATTTCCCAAAGTCTTGTAATCTAAAACTGTATCTGTTCTTATATTCTATAAGCATTGGGTGACTGAGATTATTATCAACAGCATATACGGCTCTAGTGTGGAATCCCATTAGTGGGAAATATTTGCATAGGCAGGTACAGGTAGGTATATTGAAACTTCCTCCACTTTTGCTCAGCTATGCTACAAACCTAAAAGTACTCTAAAATAAATTTCATTAGCTATGAAACAAAGTATTCTCTCTCTGTCTCAATTATCCTCAAATGTATAGTGGAGAGTGCAATAGCGGCTCAGTTATAGAGTGGTTGTAAGGTCAAATTAATTAGCAGACATCATTGACGTGGAACACAGCTTTTCAGACAAGAGATACAGACATGTCGGTAGTTATGTGTGTCGTTATAGGATAAAGCCTTACCATCATTACAGCCTATCTCATTTTATGAACTTAATAGTCACTAAATATCCACAGTACTTTATGATGTAGAGTTAGCTGAAATTTTAATATCTTTTCTCTATCAGGAAGTAAAGAATCAGTAATCAAATTAATTCTGTGGAGTCACATGGTGAGGACTGGAGATGGGCTTCCTTTTTTCAGAAAAAAAATGCTTTGCTTATTATATACAGTGTACACAGTATCCTGATAATGAGAACACAAGAAATCAGAGTCACTCAAAGCAAAGAGGTGCTTATACTGCTGTGTCTGCGATTTTCATTTATTAAGCTTGTCTATCTGTATGTTTTCAACATTAAGTATTTAGATTACAATAAGCAGGTGATAGAATCATTATTTGAGCTTCTGGTAAATTATAATATTGAATGTTGCGGAAAGACAAGAATGGGGATAGACAAGGAACAGTTTAGCTTATTGTGAAAACAGCTTACTTTTTCCTTTATTTCGTTTGAAATGATATTGAAGCACCCAAATTTTAAAAGTTTATACCTGGAGAATGGCTGCAATATAGTTTATTTCAAGAGAATGCTTTCCTGTGCGCATTCTTCTCATCTCTAGTCTAACTGTGCCTGTTCTCAACAGTCCTCCAGGTATTTTTTCAGTTTGATCACTGAATTTCACAGCAGGCAGCATTTTAGTTCCGGCCGCTTCCTGGTCCTCTTGATTTTCCGTGTGGGCACATATTACTCTGGAGTGAGATGAGAAAGAAAACCTACCATAATATGCAAGCATTTCTGCCTGAATTAATCAGTGAGCCCTATTCATGGGGAGCACAATCACGGGTCGAGAGAAGCTCAAAATACTCTGAGCTGCTAACTGGCTTCAGAAGCTGGAGAGGTGGACCAGGCCAAACTGAAGGATAAAGTGGTGGCTGCTTTGAGGGTGACCCACAGAGCAAAGGCTACAGAGCGGGGTACAAAGTAGATTGTGCAGGAGAGGAATAAACCAGCTGAGACCCTCAGATAATCCAAAATTAATCCGCAATATTCAGAAACAGTGGCCAGATTCTTCATGCGGTTTAGAGAAGGTAATTACTTTTGTTTTCAGATCACTATGACTGATGATGCAATGCCCTTTCATTTCACAGTTAAGCTATAAAGTGTCACCAGTATTTCCAGTTTATTAGATGGCAGGTTTCTTCAAAATCTTTAATTTCACAAAAATCATGCCTTTTGTTGCAGAAGGTCATTATGTGATTCTGTTCATTTGTAATTTCACCAAACAAATCAAGTTTTGGTTTTTCGAAGAAAAAAGGCTGAGCTAATAAGATGATGTTTGTGCACATAGCTCTCCTTCGTCACACAGCTTGAGATTAAGTGACATGACGCTTCCAAAACACATCACTATCAAGTAGTAATTCCTAGGATGAGACATGTTACAACTTCTGATAAGTAAATAATGTTCCCTGCAACTGCATGTTACAAGCAATTGTATAGTGGACCCTTATTATGTATAGATCGTCAGTCCACACGTCAAATACAAAAGTTATTTATGACATGTAGCTTCCTGAAAAGATATGCTGCTATAAATGAGAAAAGACATAAGCATAAAATGGTAAAAACACTGTAGATGCAGTGACATAAAACAGATACTAGACTTCATTTCATATGAGGTAAAGATAGTAGAGCATAGATAACAAATCTAAGGAGCAAATTTTCAGTTCAACTTTTCACTATTAACATTAACCCCACCAACAACCACATATTATACGACAAAAGTCAACACACAAGCATAGCATTGTATGTGCAGTTATGGCTTGATTAATTTGTAGACTCCCCTTCTATCATATTTTCAATGTGGGAGGGTAAACGTTCATTGATATTTGTGAGAAGGAATAAAGTCTAATTTCTGTGTAATCAGGCTGAGGGTATTAAATGGAAGACAGGTTTGTGGATTTTGGTTTCTTTCTTTTTTTTTTTTTTCTACTTGGAAGATTCTTTTGAGAATGAAGCCTGTGAAAGTGGGGAATAATTGTTACATCCAAGTCTTCATGGACTCATTTCACTCTGAACTCAGGCATACAATTCTAGACTTCTAGACCCCGTCACACAGTCGCAATAAGTCAGTATCATAAAAGACACTAAAGATCATACAGGGATTTGATTATGCCCCATGCTTGTTTCCAAGATTCATACTGAGTTCAATCTAAGACCACTCAAAGATAAGTTTTGGACAAATAAATTTAGCAAGAGTTGACTAGCAAGCAGAAAAAAATCACCAAAGAAATAGTCCTCAAATATAGAATACGTTCTTAGAAACTAGCTCCACAAAGTAGCCAGGTAGCACTTATTCACAATGTGGATGTGAGATGGATATGCAGTTTGGCCGTGTTTTATCTAATCCACTGGCCACCTGTGATTGACTGAGCAATTTGTTGTAGAAGCAGGCAATTACATTAGGCTTTTAGTGGTTTTACATAAAAATACATTATAGTCCATTACATAGGGACTCAAATTACAAGCTAACCTTCTTCTAAAATAATGACACTTGAGAAGGAGTGATGTCAAAAGGTATTCAAGACAGAACAAATGTAGAGTATAACTAGGAATTTTAAGTCCCATTCAGTAACACACCGGATTTTAAAGTTTCATCATAAATAACAAATTCAGTTTTGCAGAGGTAACAATTCACAGCCAGCAAAGGTTTGGCATAAGAAAATGACTATTAATTCGTATGGCAATATTATCAGTTTTGGTATCTGTTTTTAAAAGTGTGATATTTTGACTTCCTTGCTCATCTTCTCCCTCCTTCTGTTCCTCATTGGGACTTTGGGAGCTCAGTCCAGTGTTCCAGTGTGGGTCCCTCCCCAGATGAAGGTTCTATGGTGATATGCAAAATATTCATCAGTAAGGCTATAGGATAGGATCATTTCAGGTTCCCTAT